>NC_088417.1:99457784-99495284 GCF_034236695.1 Oncorhynchus nerka | reverse complement strand
TTAGAGCGTAGAGGCGGCAGGTAGTCAAGTGGTTAGAGCGTAGAGGCGGCAGGTAGTCAAGTAGTTAGATATAAATAGATATAATAACATATGACGTTTCACAGAATTATATCATGTGTAATAGTTTAACCATATTTTGTATAAAAATGTGACCTATTTGGCTATACTGCACATACAGAATTGCCTGCAGCACTGTGTTAGCCAATCAGCACTGTGTTAGCCAATCAGCACTGTGTTAGCCAATCAGCACTGTGTTAGCCAAGCAGCACTGTGTTAGCCAAGCAGCACTGTGTTAGCCAATCAGCACTGTGTTAGCCAAGCAGCACTGTGTTAGCCAAGCAGCACTGTGTTAGCCAATCAGCACTGTGTTAGCCAATCAGCACTGTGTTAGCCAATCAGCACTGTGTTAGCCAAGCAGCACTGTGTTAGCCAATCAGCACTATGTTAGCCAATCAGCACTGTGTTAGCCAAGCAGCACTGTGTTAGCCAATCAGCACTGTGTTGGCCAGTCAGCACTGTGTTGGCCAGTCAGCACTGTGTTGGCCAGTCAGCACTGTGTTGGCCAGTCAGCACTGTGTTGGCCAGTCAGCACTGTGTTGGCCAATCAGCACTGTGTTGGCCAATCAGCACTGTGTTAGCCAATCAGCACTGTGTTAGCCAAGCAGCACTGTGTTAGCCAATCAGCACTGTGTTAGCCAATCAGCACTATGTTGGCCAATCAGCACTATGTTGGCCAATCAGCACTATGTTGGCCAATCAGCACTAGTTGGCCAATCAGCACTATTTTGGCCAAGCAGCAATGTTAGCCAATCAGCACTATTTTGGCCAAGCAGCAATGTGTTAGCCAATCAGCACTATTTTGGCCAAGCAGCAATGTGTTAGCCAATCAGCACTATGTTGGCCAAGCAGCAATGTGTTAGCCAATCAGCACTATGTTGGCCAAGCAGCAATGTGTTAGCCAATCAGCACTATGTTGGCCAAGCAGCAATATGTTAGCCAATCAGCACTATGTTAGCCAAGCAGTGCCTTTAAATGTGTATTGTCAGATTATCTTTATTTTAGCTAGTCTATTCGTCGAGGTATTGTGTTATCACTGAGTGCAGAGTACAAGCAGAGTACAAACATGATAACATGAACATAATGTATCGACCCTGGGTTTATAAGAGCGGATATCGACTGCTGCTCGAACATGCTTTTGCAGCACATTCGATAACGCGCTCGATTTCGGGCTAGAAGGTCGAGGGTTCGAGACCTGCTCCCTGCCTGTTTCATTAAGATAATAATAACCAGGACCTTCCACACAACATGATCGGCTAAAGTTTATTATGTGACGCTTAAGGCTGTACTTATTAAACAAATGAGCTTGTGTCGAAGGCTGGCGTCAAGGTAAAAGTTGTCATTATACATTTCAGATGTCTGGAATGTCAAAACTTCAGTTCTTGTTATAAACTGGTAAAATCATATTCATATCACATATTTGTAATAACAGCACGTTGCATGTGGTGCGGAAATATAAGCGGAAAGTTTTTTTTTTACCGGTTTAAATAATAGACCACTGCGGTCAGAAGAATGGGTTCGTGACATACCTTTTCGTTTACGGTGACAGCGCGCGCGCTCTCAGGTTGAGAAGTAAATGGTAATCCTCGCGCTGCTTCGGGATCAAGTTTGACTAGTGGGTGTTACCGGCAGAAGCGTGCAAGAGGAGGAAGGCGTTCTCTAAACACACCTGACGCACACGGGAGGGAATAGACTGTTATTCTTCATATGGAACGTGTCATATTGTGGTGTGTACTGTAGGTTTAGGCAAGGTGATGTTAGTCTCAAGCATGTCGACATAAAAAATGATTCAGCATCCCACTGAATTCCCCTTGAGGTATTTGGGGAAGTTACTGTGCCCTTCTCAAGGCCTCCCTCCCACAGAACAAAAAAATTGTGTTTCTCAAAACCATGTTTGGAAATCTGGCTGGTCTCGCAGTAATGAGCTATTCCAGGAATGTAAGTATTACTGACGTACCGATTTACTTGGATCTTAGTTGTTGCTGTTGTTTTTTTTCATTCACAGGATTCTCCAATAGTACATTATAAGGAATACACATACAGTGGTGTGAAGTAATTAAGTAAAAATAATATAATATATAATTTAATATAAGGAATTTGAAACCATTTATTACTTTTACTTTTCATATATAAGTATATTTTAGCAATTAGATTTACTTTTGATACTTAAGTATATTTTCAAACCAAATACTTTTAGACTTTTAGACTCAACTAGTATTTTACTGGGTGACTTTCACTTTTACTTCAGTCATTTTCGATGAATGTATCTTTACTTTTACTCAAGTATGACAATAGGGCACTTTTCCCATCACTGGACATATGTTGTTTTACCATTCTCTGTCTCTGCAGAACATTGCTGGTTTCCATTTGTCACTGGCACTTAGAATACAATAGATGATGTGACCGTCACACCCAGTCTTTACTAGGTAAGAATACATATCTCCCTGTAGACAGCAGACAGCAGCTATTGGTCATTCTGCTACAGAACTCCCTGTAGACAGCAGACAGCGGCTATTGGTCATTCTGCTACAGAACTCCCTGTAGACAGCAGCTATTGGTCCTTCTACTACAGAACTCCCTGTAGACAGCAGACAGCGGCTATTGGTCATTCTGCTACAGAACTCCCTGTAGACAGCAGCTATTGGGCCTTCTACTACAGAACTCCCTGTAGACAGCAGCTATTGGTCCTTCTACTACAGAACTCCCTGTAGACAGCAGACAGCGGCTATTGGTCATTCTGCTACAGAACTCCCTGTAGACATCAGCTATTGGGCCTTCTACTACAGAACTCCCTGTAGACAGCAGCTATTGGTCCTTCTACTACAGGACTCCCTGTAGACAGCAGCTATTGGGCCTTCTACTACAGAACTCCCTGTAGACAGCAGCTATTGGTCCTTCTACTACAGATCTCCCTTTAGACAGCAGCTATTGGTCCTTCTACTACAGAACTCCCTGTAGACAGCAGCTATTGGTCCTTCTACTACAGGACTCCCTGTAGACAGCAGCTATTGGTCCTTCTACTACAGATCTCCCTTTAGACAGCAGCTATTGGTCCTTCTACTACAGAACTCCCTGTAGACAGCAGCTATTGGTCCTTCTACTACAGGACTCCCTGTAGACAGCAGCTATTGGTCCTTCTACTACAGAACTCCCTGTAGACAGCAGCTATTGGTCCTTCTACTACAGAACTCCCTGTAGACAGCAGCTATTGGTCCTTCTACTACAGAACTCCCTGTAGACAGCAGCTATTGGGCCTTCTACTACAGGACTCCCTGTAGACAGCAGCTATTGGTCCTTCTACTACAGAACTCCCTGTAGACAGCAGCTATTGGTCCTTCTACTACAGATCTCCCTGTAGACAGCAGCTATTGGTCCTTCTACTACAGAACTCCCTGTAGACAGCAGCTATTGGTCCTTCTACTACAGATCTCCCTGTAGACAGCAGCTATTGGGCCTTCTACTACAGATCTCCATTTAGACAGCAGCTATTGGTCCTTCTACTACAGAACTCCCTGTAGACAGCAGCTATTGGGCCTTCTACTACAGATCTCCCTGTAGACAGCAGCTATTGGGCCTTCTAGTCAGTGTTGTAGACATTATTCAGATAAGGTATGTCTCATCTGGCTAAACATAAAGCTAGAAGACAGGCTGAAGCATGCAGCCAATGAGATCTGGGTTGTCACTTTATCATTCACTACACTAAGGTTCCCATTCCGGGGGCTTAAGGTTGAGGAGAGGGAGGGGCCTGGGTGGCCAAGCAGCATTATTACACTGTTATGGCGTCTCGCTGAGGAGGTGTGTATGTGCGTGTGTATGTGTATCATAGCATGCCAGAGATAGGAGTGCCACCTGATAAAACCTTTCGTCAACCTACTGTTGGGAAAGGGGGAAAAGGTTAAACCTAGTTAGTTGTACGACTGAATGCGTTCAACTGAAGTGTGTCTTCCGCATTTAACCCAATCCTTCTGAATCAGAGAGGTGTGGGGTTCTTCCTTAATCGACATCCAGGTCTACGGGCACCCGGGGAGCAGTGGGTTAACTGCCTGGCTCAAGGGCTGAACGACAGATTTTTACATTGTCAGCTCGGGGATTGGATCCAGCAACCTTTCGGGTTACTGGCCCAACACTCCTACCCACCAGAAGTGAAGTGGCATAAACCTCTGGTGATTGTGAAATATTTTAGCAGACACTAATGGTTCCTACTCTGAACTCATTAGACTATTTACACTCTTATTTGTCTTGTCAAAAAAACGTTCATATTTGGTCACAAATTCTTAAACCTGGTTATATAACAACGTAGTCAGAAACGTATAGGCAACCCTTGTTCAATATACAAATAAATTATTATGCAGTATGATTTAAAAGTTGATTTAAAATTGGAGTGTCAAGCCTGCTTCCGCTCCCCCTCTCTGGTGCTCCAGGTCGCCAGGCTGCCCATCATTACGCACACCTGTCACCATCGTTACGCGCATCAGCGCTTCATTGGAATCACCTGGACTCCATCACTTTATTTGACGGCCTCCTCTATATCTGTCTGTTCCTCAGTTTGATCCCCGTGTCAGCATTAATGTCGTTTTGTTTCCCCTGTCCAGACGCTGTTCTTGTTTTGTTTCATGTCTGTTATTCATTAAATATTCACTCCCCATCATAAAATGGTACATTCAGGGTGATGACAACGTAAGATGAAAAATTAACACACTTATTTTTCTTTGGATTCACTTCAGTGACTGATAGACTAGCATCGTTATGTTAGCTGTAGAACATCTTATGACTCAATGATGACTCATTCATTTCCCATTGTACAGAGGGATGGTTCAGACAAGAGTGGCCATGCGAAAGTGTACTCGTCAACAGATGACTCAACTCCAACCCGAATGTACCTGCATGGGAAATAGAGAGGACGTTACCCCTATGTACCTGCATGGGGAACAGAGAGGACGATACCCCTATGTACCTGCATGGGAAACAGAGAGGACGTTACCCCTATGTACCTGTATGGGGAACAGAGAGATGTTACCCCTATGTACCTGCATGGGGAACAGAGAGGACGTTACCTCTATGTACCTGCATGGGAAATAGAGAGGACGTTACCCCTATGTACCTGCATGGGAAACAGAGAGGACGTTACCCCTATGTACCTGCATGGGGAACAGAGAGGACGTTACCCCTATGTACCTGTATGGGGAACAGAGAGGACGTTGCCCCTATGTACCTGCATGGGGAACAGAGAGGACGTTACCCCTATGTACCTGCATGGGGAACAGAGAGGATGTTACCCCTATGTACCTGCATGGGAAACAGAGAGGACGTTACCCCTATGTACCTGTATGGGGAACAGAGAGAACGGTACCCCTATGTACCTGCATGGGGAACAGAGAGGACGTTACCCCTATGTACCTGCATGGGGAACAGAGAGGACGATACCCCTATGTACCTGCATGGGAAACAGAGAGGACGTTACCCCTATGTACCTGTATGGGGAACAGAGAGATGTTACCCCTATGTACCTGCATGGGGAACAGAGAGGACGTTACCTCTATGTACCTGCATGGGGAACAGAGAGATGTTACCCCTATGTACCTGCATGGGGAACAGAGAGGACGTTACCCCTATGTACCTGCATGGGGAATAGAGAGGACGTTACCCCTATGCACCTGCATGGGGAACAGAGAGGACGTTACCCCTATGTACCTGCATGGGGAATAGAGAGGACGTTACCCCTATGCACCTGCATGCGGAACAGAGAGGACGTTACCCCTATGTACCTGCATGGGGAATAGAGAGGACGTTACCCCTATGTACCTGCATGAGGAACAGAGAGGACGTTACCCCTATGTACCTGGATGAAAAAATACTACAGTTTAGAATAGAATACTAGAGGTCTTACTAAATACTTCTGGAGTAAACTGTAGTATAAAACTGTTTTTATTGTAAAATACTGTACTACACACTGTAGTATCCCTCGATCATCTGTAGTATTTACTAAAGAATGTTGTAGTATACTGTAGAATACTATTGTACATGCTACAGTAATGTCCGTAAAAACACCACCGTTTTTTAAAACTATAGCACTGTAAATACTACACTATTTAATTTGCATATACCCTGCCCGGTCCCCTCCCACATATCCTAATTTGTGCCACCCGTAAGTGAGGAACTTACACGCCAAGTATAGAGCATATTGTGTTCAATACATGTTATAGAAAAGAACAGAAGCGCTGAACTATCCGAATCCTTGTCCGACCCACTGACCTACCTACCTACCTACCTACCTACTGACCTACCTACCTACTGACCTACCTACCTACTGATCTACCTACTGACCTACCTACCTACCTACCTACTGACCTACCTACCTACTGACCGACCTACCTACCTACTGACCTACCTACTGACCTACCTACTTACCTACCTACCTACCTACCTACCTACCTACCTACCTACCTACCTACTGACCTACCTACCTACCTACCTACTGACCTACCTACCTACTGACCGACCTACCTACCTAGCTACCTACCTACCTACTGACCTACCTACCTACTGACCTACCTACCTACCTACCTACCTACTGACCTACCGACCTACCTACTGACCTACCTACTGACCTACCTACTGACCTACCTACCTACTGACCGACCTACCTACCGACCTACCTACCGACCTACCTACTGACCTACCTAATGACCTACCTACTGACCTACCTACCTACTGACCAACCTACCTACCTACCGACCGACCGACCGACCGACCTACCTACTGACCTACCTACCTACTGACCTACCTACCTACCTACCTACCTACCTGCCTACTGACCTGCCTACCTACCTGCCTACCTACCTACCTACCTACCTACCTACCCACCTACCGAAGACCTACTGACCTACCCACCTACCTACCTACATACCTACCTACCTACCTACCTACCTACCTACCTACCGATGTGGTGTACTCAATTGGGCCGACCAACCAATGCTTCTAGACATTGTCTAACTGGGCTTTCTGCATTGTGTCCCACCCGCCACCCGCCAACCCCTCTTCAATCAGTCTGACTAACCGGTGTCTGTATGTGGCCTCTCTACTGTATATAGCCTCTCTACTGTATATAGCCTCTCTACTGTTATAGCCCCTCTACTGTATATAGCCTCGCTACTGTTATAGCCTCTCTACTGTTATAGCCTCTCTACTGTATATAGCCTCTCTACTGTTATAGCCCCTCTACTGTATATAGCCTCGCTACTGTTATAGCCTCTCTACTGTTATAGCCTCTCTACTGTATATAGCCTCTCTACTGTATATAGCATCTCTACTGTTATAGCCTCTCTACTGTTATAGGCTCTCTACTGTTATAGCCTCTCTACTGTATATAGCCTCGCTACTGTTATAGCCTCGCTACTGTTATAGCCTCTCTACTGTATATAGCCTCTCTACTGTTATAGCCTCTACTGTTATAGGCTCTCTACTGTTATAGCCTCTCTACTGTATATAGCCTCGCTACTGTTATAGCCTCTCTACTGTATATAGCCTCGCTACTGTTATTGCCTCGCTACTGTTATAGCCTCGCTACTGTATATAGCCTCCCTACTGTATATAGCCTCTCTACTGTATATAGCCTCTCTACTGTATATAGCATCACTACTGTATATAGCCTCTACTGTATATAGCCTCCCTACTGTATATAGCCTCTCTACTGTATATAGCCTCTCTACTGTATATAGTCTCTCTACTGTATATAGCCTCTCTACTATATATAGCCTCTCTACTATATATAGCCTCTCTACTGTATGTAGCCTCTCTACTGTATATAGCCTCTACTGTATATAGCCCCTCTACTGTATATAGCCTCTCTACTGTATATAGCCCCGCTACTGTATATAGCCCCGCTACTGTTATAGCCTCTCTACTGTATATAGCCTCTCTACTGTATATAGCCCCTCTACTGTATATAGCCTCTCTACTGTATATAGCCTCTCTACTGTTATAGCCTCTCTACTGTTATAGCCTCTCTACTGTTATAGCCTCTCTACTGTATATAGCCTCGCTACTGTTATAGCCTCGCTACTGTTATAGCCTCGCTACTGTATATAGCCTCTCTACTGTATATAGTCTCTCTACTGTATATAGCCTCTATACTGTATATAGTCTCTCTACTGTATATAGCCCCTCTACTGTATGTACTGTATATAGCCCCTCTACTGTATATAGCCTCCCTACTGTATATAGCCTCTCTACTGTATATAGCCCCTCTACTGTATATAGCCCCTCTACTGTATGTAGCCCCTCTACTGTATGTAGCCTCTCTACTGTATATAGCCCCTCTACTGTATATAGCCTCTCTACTGTTATAGCCTCTCTACTGTATATAGCCCCTCTACTGTATGTACTGTATATAGCCCCTCTACTGTATGTAGCCTCTACTGTATGTAGCCTCTCTACTGTATATAGCCTCTCTACTGTATATAGCCTCTCTACTGTTATAGCCTCTCTACTGTATATAGCCTCTCTACTGCATATAGCCTCTCTACTGTATATAGCCTCTCTACTGTATATAGCCTCTACTGTATATAGCCTCTCTACTGTATATAGCCTCCCTACTGTATATAGCCTCTCTACTGTATATAGTCTCTCTACTGTATATAGCCTCTCTACTGTATATAGCCTCCCTACTGTATATAGCCTCTCTACTGTATATAGCCCCTCTACTGTATATAGCCCCTCTACTGTATGTAGCCTCTACTGTATATAGCCCCTCTACTGTTTGTAGCCTCTCTACTGTATGTAGCCCCTCTACTGTATATAGCCTCTCTACTGTTATAGCCTCTCTACTGTATATAGCCCCTCTACTGTATGTAGCCTCTACTGTATATAGCCCCTCTACTGTATATAGCCTCTCTACTGTATATAGCCTCTCTACTGTATATAGCCTCTCTACTGTTATAGCCTCTCTACTGTATATAGCCTCTCTACTGTATATAACCTCTCTACTGTATATAGCCCCGCTACTGTATATAGCCCCGCTACTGTATATAGCCTCTCTACTGTATATAGCCCCTCTACTGTATGTAGCCTCTACTATATATAGCCTTTCTACTGTATATAGCCTCTCTACTGTATATAGCCTCGCTACTGTATATAGCCTCGCTACTGTATATAGCCTCTCTACTGTATATAGCCTCTCTACTGTATATAGCCTCGCTACTGTATATAGCCTCTCTACTGTATATAGCCCCTCTACTGTTTATAGCCTCTCTACTGTGTATATAGCCTCTCTACTGTATATAGCCTCTCTACTGTATATTGCCTCTCTACTGTCAAAACTGTTCGCTGCTCTGGCCCCCCAATGGTGGAACAAACTCCCTCACGACGCCAGGACAGCGGAGTCAATCACCACCTTCCGGAGACACCTGAAACCCCACCTCTTTAAGGAATACCTAGGATAGGATAAAGTAATCCCTCTCACCCCCTCCCCTTAAAATATTTAGATGCACTACTGTTCCACTGGATGTCATAAGGTGAATGCACCAATTTGTAAGTCGCTCTGGATAAGAGCGTCTGCTAAATGACTTAAATGTAAATGTAAATGTACTGTATATAACCTCGCTACTTTTATAGCCTCTCTACTGTATGTAGCCTCTCTACTGTTATTTTTCACTGTCTTTTTACTGTTGTTTTATTTCTTTACCTACCTATTGTTCACCTAATACCTTTTTTTGCACTATTGGTTAGAGCCTGGAAGTCAGCATTTCACTGTAAGGTCTGTTGTATTCGGCGCAAGTGACAAATAAACTTTGATTTGATTTAAGAACAAATTCTTATTTTACAATGAAGGCCTATCCCATCCAATTGTGCGCCGCCCTATGGGACTCCCAATCACGGCCAGATGTGATAAAGCCTAGATTTGAACCAGGGACTGTAGTGACACCTCTTGCACTGAGATGCAGTGCCTTAGACTGCTACGCCACTCGGGAGCCTTTCAGCCCTACTGCTTTCTAAATCCATTTTTCAACTGTTGAAAATAATGTATCTTTGCAGGACAAGGATTATCTTGACTTTCAAGAATGTCTGAATTGCTCCGCCTCCCGTCTCTGGTTGGCTGGATGCAGGTTTCACCATCCAATCATTTCAGATCTAGGCTACAGGAATGCAGGTTTCAACACACTATGGGTTGCTATTTCCCAATTTTCCCACATTAGGGGAAACACAGGGGATTTTTCATAGACTGCCAGCCCCCCCCCCCCCCAAAAAAAAATAAATAAACATTTACTTGTTGCTTAGTAGTGCATTTCACACTGCTTTTTGGATTATATTTGGATTGTAAGGCTCATATGAATGTCCTGCTTATTATCGTTTATGTGTCACGGTCGCAAATCAACTGCACTATACTTTAATAACATTTTAACTTCAACTCTGGCTAGTTTAGCTACAGTCTATGTGAATGAGTGTTAAGCATTTTAGCTAATCAACTGCTGCATGGTTCAGTTGGTAGTGAAACGCCAGAGTTGTTGGTTCGATTCCCACGGGGGACCAGTAAGATTTTTAAAAAGTACTGAAAATGTTTGCGCTCTCTACTGTAAGTCACTCTGGATAAGAGTGTCCTCTGCTAAATGAATGACATGTTAATTTTTAATCTTAGTGATCGTTCAAGCAATGATCAAAACAATATTGTAAGGTATGAGAACAGTAAAACGTTTTTTTGTTGTTTTGTTTATAAGTAATAACTCTGTAAATCTAGGCTAAATTGAAAAGGTGCAGATGGCGAAGGACATTTGGTTTTGACCGTTGTATTTGTTTATGATGTCGGATCATGGCACGGACCCAGGGGAGAACAACTGCACCATCTCATTGAAGACACGGTAGTTATAGACCGACCGCGGTACTGCAGGCATTGTTTGCAGAAAACAGGACCCCATTATAGTGAATGTAAAAATGGAAATCTTCGTGGTCAATCGCTTCGTCTAATAAAAAAATAAAATACATTGTAAGACAATCAGGGTACCAATAATTGCTTCTAATACACCAGATGTACAGTATGTCCATGAAACCGATTATTATAAAATCACACACATAAGGATCATTGATTTGCTAGCGGTAACCTGCAGTATTTCCGGTCACACAGGTGTCTGTAATCATGGCTGGGCGTGGCTGGGCGTGGCTGGGCGTGGCTTGATTTACAGATGTAAATAGAACACATAAAAAAAAAACATGAATGGATAACATACGATCATAGATACATACAATTTGGCTACATAGGCCAACAAAACATGAAAAAATGAAAAAGCAAAATCACAAGAATCACAAGAATGGCTTCATATCAAAGTCTATGTTGAGACCGAAATTAAATTAAAGATCCAGTCGGCCTCTCGTTTTAACAATAAATTGTCAAGGTCACCCCCGTCTCCTAGGGAGGGTGACGTGATCGATACCGATATAGCAAACGGGGCGAAAGAGAGTGGATCGCTTCCAAAAAGAGGACCGCAACTGGGGTTCGTCGAGTTTTTGCACCTAATCAGAGATTCTTACTTTTAATTCACGTTTCCTGTTTTTACCCACATCATTTTTTATTTTACCACAAGGACAAGTTATAAGATCAATAACTGCCTTAGTGGAGCACGTGATAACACTTTTGTTGTCGACATGAGACGCCATCTGAACCGACTTTAATTTGGCTTCGATGCGCTATTGAGTCTTCATATAGGAATGACTGGTGTCACGTGATGATGGCTTTATCCATTCATATATACAGTCATTGCGCGGACCGCGGCAATACGTTGGCATATGAGAATTATATAGAATATGGCAAATATTAATAAATTCTCTAATAAATGCTGTCATTTACGGGCTACCTGAGACATCAATCAGATAGGTGGGAGGCATACAGGCTGTGGTCAATTTATTCATGTGCAAAAGTCGCCTAAATGGATCATGCCCTAGTCTAGTTCTCTACTATGATAGGATGCCCTAGTCTAGTTCTCTACTATGATAGGGTGCCCTAGTCTAGTTCTCTACTATGATAGGGTGCCCTAGTCTAGTTCTCTACTATGATAGGGTGCCCTAGTCTAGTTCTCTACTATGATAGGGTGCCCTTGTCTAGTTCTCTACTATGATAGGATGCCCTTGTCTAGTTCTCTACTATGATATGGTGCCCTAGTCTAGTTCTCTACTATGATAGGGTACCCTAGTCTAGTTCTCTACTATGATAGGGTGCCCTAGTCTAGTTCTCTACTATGATAGGGTGCCCTGGTCTAGTTCTCTACTATGATAGGGTGCCCTTGTCTAGTTCTCTACTATGATAGGGTGCCCTAGTCTAGTTCTCTACTATGATAGGGTGCCCTTGTCTAGTTCTCTACTATGATAGGGTGCCCTTGTCTAGTTCTCTACTATGATAGGGTGCCCTTGTCTAGTTCTCTACTATGATAGGGTGCCCTGGTCTAGTTCTCTACTATGATAGGGTGCCCTTGTCTAGTTCTCTACTATGATAGGGTGCCCTGGTCTAGTTCTCTACTATGATAGGGTGCCCTTGTCTAGTTCTCTACTATGATAGGGTACCCTAGTCTAGTTCTCTACTATGATAGGGTGCCCTTGTCTAGTTCTCTACTATGATAGGGTACCCTAGTCTAGTTCTCTACTATGATAGGGTACCCTAGTCTAG
The DNA here is from genome assembly GCF_034236695.1 of Oncorhynchus nerka. Lineage (NCBI taxonomy): Eukaryota > Metazoa > Chordata > Actinopteri > Salmoniformes > Salmonidae > Oncorhynchus > Oncorhynchus nerka. Next base: position 99,482,578 of record NC_088417.1, on the reverse strand, counting down.
TTCTCTACTATGATAGGGCGCCCTTGTCTAGTTCTCTACTACGATAGGGTGCCCTGGTCTAGTTCTCTACTATGATAGGGTGCCCTGGTCTAGTTCTCTATGATAGGGTGCCCTAGTCTAGTTCTCTACTATGATAGGGTGCCCTAGTCTAGTTCTCTACTATGATAGGGTGCCCTAGTCTAGTTCTCTACTATGATAGGGTGCCCTAGTCTAGTTCTCTACTATGATAGGGTGCCCTGGTCTAGTTCTCTATGATAGGATGCCCTAGTCTAGTTCTCTACTATGATATGGTGCCCTAGTCTAGTTCTCTACTATGATAGGGTGCCCTGGTCTAGTTCTCTATGATAGGGTGCCCTAGTCTAGATCTCTATGATAGGGTGCCCTGGTCTAGTTCTCTATGATAGGGTGCCCTGGTCTAGTTCTCTACTATGATAGGGTGCCCTTGTCTAGTTCTCTACTATGATAGGGTGCCCTAGTCTAGTTATCTACTATGATAGGGTGCCCAAGTCTAGTTCTCTACTATGATAGGGTGCCCTATTCTAGTTCTCTACTATGATAGGGTGCCCTAGTCTAGTTCTCTACTATGATAGGGTGCCCTTGTCTAGTTCTCTACTATGATATGGTGCCCTAGTCTAGTTCTCTACTATGATAGGGTGCCCTAGTCTAGTTCTCTACTATGATAGGGTGCCCTAGTCTAGTTCTCTACTATGATAGGGTGCCCTAGTCTAGTTCTCTACTATGATAGGGTGCCCTAGTCTAGTTCTCTACTATGATAGGGTGCCCTAGTCTAGTTCTCTACTATGATAGGGTGCCCTAGTCTAGTTCTCTACTATGATAGGGTGCCCTAGTCTAGTTCTCTACTATGATAGGGTGCACTAGTCTAGTTCTCTACTATGATAGGGTGCCCTAGTCTAGATCTCTATGATAGGATGCCCTAGTCTAGTTCTCTACTATGATAGGGTGCCCTGGTCTAGATCTCTATGATAGGGTGCCCTAGTCTAGTTCTCTACTATGATAGGGTGCCCTGGTCTAGTTCTCTACTATGATAGGGTGCCCTGGTCTAGTTCTCTACTATGATAGGGTGCCCTTGTCTAGTTCTCTACTATGATAGGGTGCCCTAGTCTAGTTCTCTACTATGATAGAAAAGATGAAGTAGAAGAAGTAAAACAATGACTAGCCAGATTAAAGTAGAAGAAGAAGTAAAACAATGACTAGCCAGATTAAAGAAGAAGAAGAAGTTAAACAATGACTAGCCAGATTAAAGTAGAAGAAGAAGAAGTAAAACAATGACTAGCCAGATTAAAGTAGAAGAAGAAGTTAAACAATGACTAGCCAGATTAAAGTAGAAGAAGAAGTAAAACAATGACTAGCCAGATTAAAGAAGAAGAAGAAGTGAAACAATAACTAGCCAGATTAAAGAAGAAGAAGAAGTAAAACAATGACTAGCCAGATTAAAGAAGAAGAAGAAGTTAAACAATGACTAGCCAGATTAAAGAAGAAGAAGAAGTTAAACAATGACTAGCCAGATTAAAGAAGAAGTTAAACAATGACTAGCCAGATTAAAGAAGAAGAAGTTAAACAATGACTAGCCAGATTAAAGAAGAAGAAGTTAAACAATGACTAGCCAGATTAAAGAAGAAGAAGTAGTTAAACAATGACTAGCCAGATTAAAGAAGAAGTTAAACAATGACTAGCCAGATTAAAGTAGAAGAAGAAGTAAAACAATGACTAGCCAGATTAAAGAAGAAGAAGTTAAACAATGACTAGCCAGATTAAAGAAGAAGAAGAAGTTAAACAATGACTAGCCAGATTAAAGTAGAAGAAGCCATGGTGCCACCTGGTGTATCTTTATTAGAATCTGTGATACTTACACATACAGGTAACTGCCAGAATAACAGCTTCAATGCACCTCGGCATAGATTCTACAGGTGTCTGGATCTCTATTGGAGGGATATGACACCATTTTCCACGATAAATTCCATAATTTGGTGTTTTGTTGACTGTGATGGAAAACGCTGGTCTTAGGCGCCGCTCCAGAATCTCCCATTCGGTTGGGTTGAGATCTGATGGCTGAGACGGCCATGGTAATAGGGTTTACATCGTTCTCATGCTCATCAAACCATTCAGTGACCCCTCGTGCCTTTATGGATGGGGGCATTGTCATCCTATGGGGGCATAGCCACGGTGCCAAAATAATAGTCCTATATTTCTCTGTGTTAGTATCTCTGTAGTCTAACTAACTTCTGTGTTAGTCAGTATCTCTGTAGTCTAACTTCTGTGTTAGTATCTATGTAGTCTAACTTCTGTGTTAGTATCTCTGTAGTCTAACTAACTTCTGTGTTAGTATCTCTGTAGTCTAACTAACTTCTGTGTTAGTCAGTATCTCTGTAGTCTAACTTCTGTGTTAGTATCTATGTAGTCTAACTTCTGTGTTAGTATCTCTGTAGTCTAACTAACTTCTGTGTTAGTATCTCTGTAGTCTAACTTCTGTGTTAGTATCTCTGTAGTCTAACTTCTGTGTTAGTATCTCTGTAGTCTAACTTCTGTGTTAGTATCTCTGTAGTCTAACTTCTGTGTTATTATCTCTGTAGTCTAACTTCTGTGTTAGAATCTCTAGTCTAACTAACTTCTGTGTTAGAATCTCTAGTCTAACTAACTTCTGTGTTAGTCAGTATCTCTGTAGTCTAACTTCTGTGTTAGTATCTCTGTAGTCTAACTTCTGTGTTAGAATCTCTGTAGTCTAACTTCTGTGTTAGTATCTCTGTAGTCTAACTAACTTCTGTGTTAGTATCTCTGTAGTCTAACTAACTTCTGTGTTAGTCAGTATCTCTGTAGTCTAACTTCTGTGTTAGTATCTCTGTAGTCTAACTTCTATGTTAGTATCTCTGTAGTCTAAATTCTGTGTTAGAATCTCTAGTCTAACTAACTTCTATTTAGTCAGTATCTCTGTAGTCTAACTTCTGTGTTAGTTTGTATCTCTGTAGTCTAACTTCTGTGTTAGAATCTCTAGTCTAACTAACTTCTGTGTTAGTCAGTATCTCTGTAGTCTATATTTTGTGTTAGTATCTCTGTAGTCTAACTTCTATGTTAGTATCTCTGTAGTCTAACTTCTATGTTAGTATCTCTGTAGTCTAACTTCTATGTTAGTATCTCTGTAGTCCAACTTCTATGTTAGTATCTCTGTAGTCTAACTTCTGTGTTAGTCAGTCTCTCTGTAGTCTAACTTCTGTGTTAGTCAGTATCTCTGTAGTCTAACTTCTGTGTTAGTCAGTATCTCTGTAGTCTAACTTCTGTGTTAGTCAGTATCTCTGTAGTCTAACTTCTGTGTTAGTATCTCTGTAGTCTAACTTCTGTGTTAGAATCTCTGTAGTCTAACTTCTGTGTTAGTATCTCTGTAGTCTAACTAACTTCTGTGTTAGTATCTCTGTAGTCTAACTAACTTCTGTGTTAGTATCTCTGTAGTCTAACTAACTTCTGTGTTAGTCAGTATCTCTGTAGTCTAACTTCTGTGTTAGTATCTCTGTAGTCTAACTTCTATGTTAGTATCTCTGTAGTCTAAATTCTGTGTTAGAATCTCTAGTCTAACTAACTTCTGTGTTAGTCAGTATCTCTGTAGTCTAACTTCTGTGTTAGTTTGTATCTCTGTAGTCTAACTTCTGTGTTAGAATCTCTAGTCTAACTAACTTCTGTGTTAGTCAGTATCTCTGTAGTCTAACTTCTGTGTTAGTATCTCTGTAGTCTAACTTCTGTGTTATTATCTCTGTAGTCTAACTTCTATGTTAGTATCTCTGTAGTCTAACTTCTATGTTAGTATCTCTGTAGTCTAACTTCTATGTTAGTATCTCTGTAGTCTAACTTCTATGTTAGTATCTCTGTAGTCTAACTTCTGTGTTAGTCAGTCTCTCTGTAGTCTAACTTCTGTGTTAGTCAGTATCTCTGTAGTCTAACTTCTGTGTTAGTATCTCTGTAGTCTAACTTCTGTGTTAGTATCTCTGTAGTCTAACTTCTGTGTTAGAATCTCTGTAGTCTAACTTCTGTGTTAGTATCTCTGTAGTCTAACTTCTGTGTTAGAATCTCTAGTCTAACTAACTTCTGTGTTAGTCAGTATCTCTGTAGTCTAACTTCTGTGTTAGTTTGTATCTCTGTAGTCTAACTTCTGTGTTAGAATCTCTAGTCTAACTAACTTCTGTGTTAGTCAGTATCTCTGTAGTCTATCTTTTGTGTTAGTATCTCTGTAGTCTAACTTCTGTGTTAGTATCTCTGTAGTCTAACTTCTGTGTTATTATCTCTGTAGTCTAACTTCTATGTTAGTATCTCTGTAGTCTAACTTCTGTGTTAGAATCTCTAGTCTAACTAACTTCTGTGTTAGTCAGTATCTCTGTAGTCTAACTTCTGTGTTAGTTTGTATCTCTATAGTCTAATTTCTGTGTTAGAATCTCTAGTCTAACTAAGTTCTGTGTTAGTCAGTATCGCTGTAGTCTAACTCCTGTGTTAGTATCTCTGTAGTCTAACTTCTGTGTTCGTATCTCTGTAGTCTAACTCCTGTGTTAGTATCTCTGTAGTCTAACGTCTGTGTTAGTCAGTATCTCTGTAGTCTATCTTCTGTGTTAGTCAGTATCTCTGTAGTCTATCTTCTGTGTTAGTATCTCTGTAGTCTAACTCCTGTGTTAGTATCTCTGTAGTCTAACTCCTGTGTTAGTATCTCTGTAGTCTAACTCCTGTGTTAGTATCTCTGTAGTCTAACTCCTGTGTTAGTATCTCTGTAGTCTAACTCCTGTGTTAGTATCTCTGTAGTCTAACTCCTGTGTTAGTATCTCTGTAGTCTAACTTCTGTGTTAGTATCTCTGTAGTCTAACTCCTGTGTTAGTATCTCTGTAGTCTAACTCCTGTGTTAGTATCTCTGTAGTCTAACTCCTGTGTTAGTATCTCTGTAGTCTAACTTCTGTGTTAGTATCTCTGTAGTCTAACTTCTGTGTTAGTATCTCTGTAGTCTAACTTCTGTGTTAGAATCTCTGTAGTCTAACTTCTGTGTTAGTATCTCTGTAGTCTAACTTCTGTGTTAGAATCTCTAGTCTAACTAACTTCTGTGTTAGTCAGTATCTCTGTAGTCTAACTTCTGTGTTAGTTTGTATCTCTGTAGTCTAACTTCTGTGTTAGAATCTCTAGTCTAACTAACTTCTGTGTTAGTCAGTATCTCTGTAGTCTATCTTTTGTGTTAGTATCTCTGTAGTCTAACTTCTGTGTTAGTATCTCTGTAGTCTAACTTCTGTGTTATTATCTCTGTAGTCTAACTTCTATGTTAGTATCTCTGTAGTCTAACTTCTGTGTTAGAATCTCTAGTCTAACTAACTTCTGTGTTAGTCAGTATCTCTGTAGTCTAACTTCTGTGTTAGTTTGTATCTCTATAGTCTAATTTCTGTGTTAGAATCTCTAGTCTAACTAAGTTCTGTGTTAGTCAGTATCGCTGTAGTCTAACTCCTGTGTTAGTATCTCTGTAGTCTAACTTCTGTGTTCGTATCTCTGTAGTCTAACTCCTGTGTTAGTATCTCTGTAGTCTAACGTCTGTGTTAGTCAGTATCTCTGTAGTCTATCTTCTGTGTTAGTCAGTATCTCTGTAGTCTATCTTCTGTGTTAGTATCTCTGTAGTCTAACTCCTGTGTTAGTATCTCTGTAGTCTAACTCCTGTGTTAGTATCTCTGTAGTCTAACTCCTGTGTTAGTATCTCTGTAGTCTAACTCCTGTGTTAGTATCTCTGTAGTCTAACTCCTGTGTTAGTATCTCTGTAGTCTAACTCCTGTGTTAGTATCTCTGTAGTCTAACTTCTGTGTTAGTATCTCTGTAGTCTAACTCCTGTGTTAGTATCTCTGTAGTCTAACTCCTGTGTTAGTATCTCTGTAGTCTAACTCCTGTGTTAGTATCTCTGTAGTCTAACTCCTGTGTTAGTATCTCTGTAACTTTGCTGTGATGCGATGTGAGATCAATTCAACCATATTGAAGACTGGATATGTACAAATTGCAGACATAACTTGATTGACAGGTGTCACTGTAGATGGTGGCTAGAAGCTAGACTGAAGACGAATGGAAACTCATCAGCCAACCTTTCAAACTTCAAGTGTACAATACCTTTTATTAACGTTGCTTTAAAAAGAGTTTTCTTTCTGAGTATAATGATAATCTAGTCAGGTTAAACTTTTGATCAAGATTCAAATCTGTTTGACTTTGTGGTTTTTGAATCGTATCAGAAATTAAATCGATATTACTTGGCAATAGATGTTAAATAATTGACCCTTGTTTTTTTTTATTGGCAGCCATTGTTATCAAGCAAAGAGGCCCTTTTATTGTTAACGTTATTTTATTTGTATTTTTTTTTTTTTTTACATTTTACAAAAAACATTAGGAAGTCTTCCAGCAAAATTAGTGTCACATAAACACCCATGGTAACCAACACCCATGGTAACCAACACCCATGGTAACCAACACCCATGGTAACCATTTGTATAGAATGCAGTTTCTTTTTCATTCTTTTTTTTTGCACAACGGAAAATACCTTGATAAATGACCCAATATCAGTGTTGTTTGCGTTGCTTGTGTTCATCGGTGCCCATTATCTGAAGTACAAAATCTAATCCAGTTTGTCGTAGCCTTTTTTTTCAGTCTGTCGTTAACCAGCGTCTGCTTCAGATGTGTACAACTCAAACAGAGGAAAGGGCTAATACAGACGGTTAAATGACTAAAAGTAACTCTCTTTATTGAATTACAATGATCACCAGAAAATAAAAATACATTTTGCCAAGAGCATTGGCCCTTTACTTTGTGGTAAAGGGCCATTGGTGAACAATGTAGGTGAACAATGTAGCTCAATAATTTGCTTTCAAGGGCAACATTTTTCCCATAACGCACAAGATTCTAGAACATTCCCCGATGCATTCAACGCTGTGTGTGTTTTCTACCCTTACACACCACAGTGGAAGATAAAGCACTGCTATAACCGATAGCATCGCTGCTGTAACCGATAGCATCGCTGCTATAACCGATAGCATCGCTGCTGTAACCGATAGCATCGCTGCTATAACCGATAGCATCGCTGCTATAACCGATAGCATCGCTGCTGTAACCGATAGCATCGCTGCTGTAACCGATAGCATCACTGCTGTAACCGATAGCATCGCTGCTATAACCGATAGCATCGCTGCTATAACCGATAGCATCGCTGCTGTAACCGATAGCATCGCTGCTGTAACCGATAACCGATAGCATCGCTGCTATAACCGATAGCATCGCTGCTGTAACCGATAACCGATAGCATCGCTGCTATAACCGATAGCATCGCTGCTATAACCGATAGCATCGCTGCTGTAACAGATAGCATCGCTGCTGTAACCGATAGCATCGCTGCTATAACCGATAGCATCACAAGAGGGGTGAGATGACACGTAGAGTCAAGAAAAAGGAGATACTTGTTTGCCTGTTGCTATAAACACAACAACTGAGATATTGCAATCCTTGAGAATTTTTTACTCAAAATGACATCTTGCAAAATCAAAATATTATTAGCACTTAGAATGACGCGTCCAATCGAATAAAAATATTTTAGCCTAGGTCCGATTCAAACAGCATGAATTAGAATGATCAGGAATTAGCTGGAAAACACTGTCAAATAATAGACTGAATCTGCCTAACTTTTTTTTGGGGGGGGGAAATAGCTAAAAATATTGCAACATTTTTCAATCTTTACTAATAATATATTAACGTTCATTTTCAGATGCTAGGGGCACATTTTAAGACAATCAAACATTTTAATGAACCTGACAAATGAAGATTTCTTGCCAAGGTATTTCAGACTAAATCGATGTTGGAAACTGTAACTCTGTCCCGTACTTGTTTGGCACCACTTGAATACAGTCAGAATATTCAGTATTTCCCTGTGGACGAGAGTTGTGCTGTCTGTCAACGAGTCATCGTGGTGCAACACTGAGATATATATATATATATATATATATAAAGAACAGTGAGTTGAGAAGCCATGACACACATACAGTTACGTGCCATTGATTTTTAATTAATATTGGCACCTGGCTAGAATAACCAGACAATTACAAGCAGAATACAACTGATCAAATCAACTCAATTCTCTCCCACTTTCAGCTATTCACCACCAGCACCCCAACCAAAAGGTCATGAACCCTGTGTATTATTATTTATACATTATTTCTTCAAAAATACAATGAAAAATACAATGAAAAATACAATGAAAAAATGGCAATGAGCATGGAGCATGAAAATAATATTATATACCTTCTTGATATAAACAAACAAAATGCTGAAAAAAAACAAAAAAATATGATATTGAAACTTTTGACTACATTTTCAATGTGACATGTTTTCAACACCGAATTTTACTTTTTCATCTTTTAACGAAAAACTAACACAACGTATTATCTAAACACAAAATAACAACAGCCTACATGTAAAAATATAACTTTTACATACACAATTTCAAAATAATCGTCAGTTTGCATTTGTTGCATACAATTGACAAATGTCTGCGTTTCCTTTGACAGCTGAATAGCAGTGAGTGGAGCATGTTGTAACTCCGGTCCCTTTTGTCCCATCAGGGACGCCATAGTCAGTCATTGTGATGTCACGGCCCCGCCAGAGAAGACCGGTCCCTTTTGTCCAGTCAGGGACACCATAGTCAGTCATTGTGATGTCACGGCCCCGCCAGAGAAAACCGGTCCCTTTTGTCCAGTCAGGGACACCATAGTCAGTCATTGTGATGTCACGGCCCCGCCAGAGAAAACCGGTCCCTTTTGTCCAGTCAGGGACACCATAGTCAGTCATTGTGATGTCACGGCCCCGCCAGAGAAAACCGGTCCCTTTTGTCCAGTCAGGGACACCATAGTCAGTCATTGTAATGTCACGGCCCCGCCAGAGAAAACCGGTCCCTTTTGTACAGTCAGGGACACCATAGTCAGTCATTGTGATGTCACGGCCCCGCCAGAGAAGACCGGTCCCTTTTGTCCAGTCAGGGACACCATAGTCAGTCATTGTGATGTCACGGCCCCGCCAGAGAAGACCGGTCCCTTTTGTCCAGTCAGGGACACCATAGTCAGTCATTGTGATGTCACGGCCCCGCCAGAGAAGACCGGTCCCTTTTGTCCAGTCAGGGACACCATAGTCAGTCATTGTGATGTCACGGCACGGCACGGCAGAGAAGAAGAACGCGTCTTGTCTCTTTAAAGTAACACTGAGATGCCTCTTCAAACCTTCTACCCATCTCTGAGAAAATAATTAATCACCACCAAAACAACCTCTCCTTTGAAAACTGGCACCTTCCTTATTTATATATTGTATATATTTTTACATTTATATATATTGATTTTTCAAATAGATTATTTTCCAGTTTCAGTGCCTTTGCGTTGATTGGATAATGTAAACCACATTTAAAAACATCTGCTGACGAATCTCCATAGGGCAGCAAGTTGTGGTTTAGTACTTTTTTCATCAACGGAGAAACCAGAACAGACAAAGAATAAGAGAAAGATTTAAAAAAGAGAATAAGTTCTGTTTTACACACACAACCACACACTGGTACTGAAGACTACAGGGGCTCACGGACAAGCCGATATTCATAAAAAGCTGATAGCTATAATACAACGCTCAATAACAGACGTGTAGGTCACTATGGAAACAGGCTGAAACTTGGAATAATACAGGAAGGGGTCTGAAACTCGGGGTGCTGGGGCCGCCAGGGGGCTCAACTGACTAAAACAAGGTCTGTTCAGGGACACGTCATCTAATTACATATAAGCATACAGTACAATTAAATACAGTTTATCCCAAAAATACTTTTTTTTCTCTTTTGACTGTTTTTCTTTTTCTTTTTTTAAATTCCCAGGTCGGAAAAAACCTGACTGCATAGACCTAATAACTAACAGTTCCCTAAGCTTGAATCCTAAAAAGTTCAGATAACGTCCGTCTCCTCCTCATCGCATTTGAATGATATGAACTCTGAAAGGCACATTGGTAGAAGTGAATGTTAAAATTGCATCTCTGGAGCCTTACAGGGTCTGGGGATTGGGGCTTGGTTAGGGGGTAAGGGGGCTTGGTAAGGGGGTAAGGGGGCTTGGTTAGGGGGTAAGGGGGCAGGAAGGGAGAACTGGGGAGGGTGACAAAGGGGGGTGTGAAGTGCTAGACCGGGGTTTATAAATCAGACAAATCATACAAGATGACGGACTGCTCGGCCTCTGGGATGTACATCCCCCCCTCTGGCTGTGCCTTTCCGACGCAGCGTCATCGCCAACCAGGACGTGACATCACCAACCAGGAAGTGACGTCATCACGGGCGAGAGACTTTGTTCTGGATCTGTCTGTGTGACGGACACAGCAAGGAGACAATCTCTCCACCCTTTCTTTTCTCTCCGTCCTTCCTTCATCTGCCTAGTAACATGGGCTAACGAACAGTAACACTACCAACGGCCTGCCCTCCAATCACAAAGGGTCCATTTGCTCGTCTGCTCAGCCCACGCAAAGGAATGGCCAATGAAAACACATGTCAAATCTGAATCTGGACGTTTGCTAGTTTCGAGTGGCTATAAGTATAAGGGGCAGCCATTTTTTTTTGCCTCTATCCATTCTAGCATACAGCCCAAAGTGTTATCTCAAAATTAATCTGTTTTAGATTAGAAGTACACTTTTTTTGTTGTTGTCATTATTGCATGTTTTTTACAATATCTTGAAATTCTACATAATGTCTACTTTTCTATATTCTATTCATACCCTCTTCCTGTCTAGACTGACTGATTGAGTTTTCATATATATCTAGCTAACTTGAAATGTCAAGGAGGATTTCAGGCACTACTGCAAGAGTGTCCACAGTGTGGAGAAGATTGCCATTCAGTTGATAGGGCTGTGTTCACTAACAGCTCAGTCTGCAGCATTGTTAAACATTGTTTAAAAAACATCATGATATGTTTGAAATAGTCCCCCAACATCGAGTAGTTGCATCAATTATCATATATATATTTTTTCATTTAAAAAAAAAATTCTTTTAAGATATATAATAACAGAAAGAAATAAGAACAAATGTATTGTACTGTAGTATCTGTAGAATCTGTAGTACTGTAGTATATGCATTATCTGTAGTACTGTACTACTGTAGTATCTGTAGTATTGTAGAATCTGTAGTACTGTAGTATCTGTAGTATTGTAGAATCTGTAGTACTGTAGTATCTGTAGTATTGTAGAATCTGTAGTACTGTAGTATCTGTAGTATTGTAGAATCTGTAGTACTGTAGTATTGTAGAATCTGTAGTACTGTAGAATCTGTAGTACTGTAGTATATGCATTATCTGTAGTACTGTAGAATCTGTAGTATATGTATTATCTGTAGTATTGTAGTACTGTAGTATCTGTAGTAGATGTAGTACTGTAGTAACTTTAGTACTGTAGTATATGTATTATCTGTAGTATTGTAGCACTGTAGTACTGTAGTATCTGTAGTATATGTAGTACTGTAGTATCTGTATTATCTATAGTACTGTTGTGTCTATAATATCTGTATTATCTATAGTACTGTAGTTTCTGTAGTATTGTAGTACTGTGGTATCTGTAGTACTGTAGTGTCTGTAGTACTGTAGTTATTGTAGTATCTGTAGTACTGTGGTTTCTGTAGTACTGTAGTATCTGTAGTACTGTAGTATATGTAGTACTGTAGAATCTGTAATATTGTAGTTTCTGTAGTATTGTAATATCTGTAGTACTGTAGTATCTGTAGAACTGTAGTATTGTAATATCTGTAGTACTGTATTATCTGTAGTACTGTAGTATTTGTAGTACTGTAGAATCTGTAATATTGTAGTATTGTAATATCTGTAGTACTGCAGTATCTGTAGAACTGTAGTATCTGTAGTATTGTAATATCTGTAGTATTGTAATATATGTAGTACTGTAGTATCTGTAGTATCTGTAGTATTGTCGTTTCTGTAGTATTGTAGTTTCTGTAGTATTGTAGTATCTGTAGTATTGTAGTTTCTGTAGTATTGTAGTATCTGTAGTATTGTAGTTTCTGTAGTATTGTAGTTTCTGTAGTATTGTAGTATCTGTAGTATTGTAGTTTCTGTAGTATTGTAGTATCTGTAGTACTGTAGTATCTGTAGTACTGTAGTATCTGTAGTACTGTAGTATCTGTAGTACTGTAGTATCTGTTATGTTGTTCCATAGCCAATATACATTTGGGTTCATTTATTTCTACAGGAGACAAAAGACAGGTTGTCAGGGCAAGACGTTGGTCAGATCGCTCGATCGTTGATTGACGTGATCGGTTGATTTGATTGGTTCAGGAAATAAGAGAATGTTGTCAAAGGAAGTGGTCACTCATCATCTTGATGAACTCCGGGAGCTTGGACCTATAGGAGGACAGAAGGGGTTAGAGACAGCTGTTACCTGGACAACCCAACAAACACGTCACGACACACACACACACACACACACACACACACATAAACAACTGAGAAGAAACAAAAAGGATTAGCTTCTGTACCTGATTAGCTTCTGTACCTGATTGGCTTCTGTACCTGTGTACCACTGTCTGATTAGCTTCTGTACCTGTGTACCTGTGTACCACTGTCTGATTAGCTTCTGTACCTGTGTACCACTGTCTGATTAGCTTCTGTACCTGTGTACCACTGTCTGATTAGCTTCTGTACCTGTGTACCTGTGTACCACTGTCTGATTAGCTTCTGTACCTGTGTACCACTGTCTGATTAGCTTCTGTACCTGTGTACCACTGTCTGATTAGCTTCTGTACCTGTGTACCACTGTCTGATTAGCTTCTGTACCTGATTAGCTTCTGTACCTGATTGGCTTCTGTACCTGTGTACCACTGTCTGATTGGCTTCTGTACCTGTGTACCACTGTCTGATTAGCTTCTGTACCTGATTAGCTTCTGTACCTGATTGGCTTCTGTACCTGTGTGCCACTGTCTGATTAGCTTCTGTACCTGTGTACCTGTGTACCACTGTCTGATTAGCTTCTGTACCTGTATACCACTGTCTGATTAGCTTCTGTACCTGTGTACCTCTGTCTGATTAGCTTCTGTACCTGTGTACCTGTGTACCACTGTCTGATTAGCTTCTGTACCTGTGTACCTGTGTACCACTGTCTGATTAGCTTCTGTACCTGTGTACCTGTGTACCACTGTCTGATTAGCTTCTGTACCTGTGTACCTGTGGACCACTGTCTGATTAGCTTCTGTACCTGTGTACCACTGTCTGATTAGCTTCTGTACCTGTGTACCTGTGTACCACTGTCTGATTAGCTTCTGTACCTGTGTACCACTGTATGATTAGCTTCTGTACCTGTGTACCTGTGTACCACTGTCTGATTAGCTTCTGTACCTGTGTACCACTGTCTGACTAGCCTCTGTACCTGTGTACCTGTGTACCACTGTCTGATTAGCTTCTGTACCTGTGTACCTGTGTACCACTGTCTGATTGGCTTCTGTACCTGTGTACCACTGTCTGATTAGCTTCTGTACCTGTGTACCTGTGTACCACTGTCTGATTAGCTTCTGTACCTGTGTACCACTGTCTGATTAGCTTATGTACCTGTGTACCTGTGTACCACTGTCTGATTAGCTTCTGTACCTGTGTACCACTGTCTGATTAGCTTCTGTACCTGTGTACCTGTGTACCACTGTCTGATTAGCTTCTGTACCTGTGTACCACTGTCTGATTAGCTTCTGTACCTGTGTACCACTGTCTGGTTAGCTTCTGTACCTGTGTACCTGTGTACCACTGTCTGATTAGCTTCTGTACCTGTGTACCACTGTCTGATTAGCTTCTGTACCTGTGTACCTGTGTACCACTGTCTGATTAGCTTCTGTACCTGTGTACCTGTGTACCACTGTCTGATTAGCTTCTGTACCTGTGTATTGGATTTCAGATGCTTCTCTTTATACTCCTGAACCTTATGGAGAACATGCCACCAACCGTTGGTTCTTCACTACAAGCCACCTGTCTCCACCTACTCTTTCAAGGGTTTTTCTTTATTTTTTACTATTTTCTACAATGAAGAAATAATAGTGAAGACATCAACACTATGAAATAACACATATGGAATCATGTAGTAACCAAAAAAAGTGTTAAACAAATCAAAATATATTTTAGATATGAGATTCTTCAACGTAGCCACTCTTTGCATTCTCTCAACCAGCTTCATGAGCTTCACCTGGAATGCATTTCAATTAACAGGTGTTAATTAATGTTAATTAACAGCCATGTTCAAATCTGTGGAATTTATTTCCTTCTTAATGCGTTTGAGCCAATCAGCTGTGTTGCGACAAGGAAGGGGTGGTATACAGAAGATAGCCCTATTTGGTAAAAGACCAAGTCCATATTATGGCAAGAACGGCTCAAATAAGCAAAGAGAAACGACAGTCCATCATTACTTTAAGACATGAAGGTCAGTCAATAATGAACATTTCAAGAACTTTGAATGTTTCTTCAAGTGCAGTCTCAAAAACCATCAAGCGCTCTGATGAAACTGGCTCTCATGAGGACCGCCACAGGAAAGGGAAGACCCAGAGTTACCTCTGCTGCAGAGGATACGTTCATTAGAGTTACCAGCCTCAGAAATGGGCAATTAACTGCACCTCAGATTGCACCTCACAGAGTTCAAGTAACAGACACATCTCAACATCAACTGTTTAGAGGAGACTATGCGAATCAGGCCTTCATGGTCGAATTGCTACAAAGAAACCACTACTAAAGGACACCAATAAGAAGAAGAGACTTGCTTGGGCCAAGAAACACAACCAATGGACATTAGACCAGAGGAAATCTGTCCTTTCGTCTGATGAGTACAAATTTGAGAATGTTGGTTCTAACCGCCATGTCTTTGTGAGACGCAGAGTAGGTGAATGGATGATCTCCGCATTTATGGTTCCCACCGTGAAGCATGGAGGAGGAGGTGTGATGGTGTGGGGGTGCTTTGCTGGTGACACTGTCAGTGATTTATTTAGAATTCAAGGCACACTTAACCAGCATGGCTACCAAAGCAGTGATACATCATCCCATCTGGTTTGAGCTTAGTGGGACTATCATTTGTTTTTCAACAGTACAATGACCCAACACACCTCCAGGCTGTTTAAGGGCTATTTGACCAAGAAGGAGAGTGATTGAGCGCTGCATCAGATGACCTGGCCTCCACAATCACCCGACCTCAACCCGATTGAGATGGTTTGTGATGAGTTGGGCCACATAGTAAAGGAAAAGCAGCCAACAAGTGCTGAGCATATGTGGGAACTCCTTCAAAGACTGTTGGAAAAGCATTCCAGGTGAAACTGGTTGAGAGAATGCCAAGCTGTCATCTTTTTATTTAACTAGGCAAGTCAGTTAAGAACAAATTCTTATTTACAATGACGGCCTACACCGGCCAAACCCGGACGACGTTTGGCCAAATGTGCACCATCCCTATGGGACTCCCGATCACAGCCGGTTGTGATACAGCCCAGAATTGAACCAGCGTTTGTAGTGATGCCTCTAGCACTGTGACCGCTGTGCCACTCGGGAGCCTGAAGGGTGGCTACTTTGAAGAATCTCATATCTAAAATATATTTTGATTTGTTTAACACTTTTTTGGTTACTACATGATTCCATATGTGTTATTTCATAGTTTTGATATCTGCACCACTTTTGACTGGTACTGTATGTTATACTACTGTCAAACCTTCAATTCAGTCTCATCGTTTCTGCACAACATTCAACTACAGACGGTGAAACAATCAACACAATACATCACACACAATCAAAACCACAAGATGGTTTTTCACTGAGTTTCTCTTGATGAAAACTAAAGCAAGTTAACTACACACACAGCGAAACACACAATAAGCACACACACTAAAAGCACACTTACTGCCAATCTGCTGTTCAAATGTACCCAGCATTTTGTATCAATAGATTTGAGAGTTTGTAGAGTCGGCCAGTTTAACTACCAGCCAACCCCCAGAAAACAATGCAACTCTCAGCTTGTTTAATTTCAATCCGTTTGGACTCAAGTGTTACAGATGGAGAAAATAGTCCTAAATCGTCTCCATTTGTACTGTAAATCGGCTATAAAGTGTATAATTATTATGGGATGCGAGCGCGGACAAAACAACAATGCCAAAGTCACTGTGGGAAGACAATTAGAACAAACCTTTGTTCTCTGTTTAAAAAGTGGGTTTTATTACTCGTCTGGTTTGTATTGATTCCTTAGCAAATGGAGCCAGAATGGTAAACATTATAAACACCAATTTAATTTTCTTCGTTTTTTTTTAGGGGGGGGGGGGGGGGGGTTTGGGGTTAATGGTAAGTTATGGTACGTGTGTTTTCACAGCAGATTAGTTTAAAGTGAATATCTTCTGACCATTTAGGGGGGGGGTTTACATTTGTCCCATTGGGTTGGAGGCGTCCCCCATGCCGTGGTGCGGCCCGGCCAGGGAGAGGGTCGCTCCGCCGTCCGACGAGCCTTTCTCCTCCTCACGTCTCTTCAGACACGCTGCCTTAGGGTTCAGGTTCCTCTCTAGAGACACGGACCCACCCACACACACACACACACACACGCACGCGCCCGCGCAAGAAAACATAGACACAAGTAAGTGTTTAAGAACTGAAGCAGCACCCCATGTGGATCTGAGAAGATAGTGCTCTGTGCGATGAAGAGAATCTTCCCACTCAAATCAGATTTACACAGATTAATGCGTCGACATCAACAGGAAGTGAAAATTCAACTTAAAGGGGAAGTCAAGACTCAACCACAGCCAGGCCTAAAGAATAATGCACCCTGGTGTGTGTGTGTTGGTGTGTGTGCATGTGTGTGTGTGTCTGTATTGTCTCTGACCTCTGATTTGCTGCTCCAGGCTCAGTAGGTGTGTGTATGTGTATGTGTGTGTAGTAGAAGTAGTAACAGTACTAGTACTAGAAAATGATTTATAAAGTACTACTACCACTACTACTGCTACTACTACTATACTACCACTATACTACTACTGCTACCACTACTATACTAACACTATACTACTACTGCTACTACTACTATACTAACACTATACTACTACTGCTACTACTATACTAACACTATACTACTACTGCTACTACTACTATACTACCACTACTACTATACTACCACTATACTATTACTACTACTACTACTACTATACTACTACTATACTACTACTACTGCTGCTGCTACTACTATACTACTATACTACTGCTGCTACTACTACTACTACTAATGCCACTACTACTAATACTACACACACACACACACACCCACACATACTGAGCCACATACTGAGCCAGGAGCAGCAAGGGAAATCTGTGTCTGTCTGACGTGTGTGTGTGTCTATGTGTGTCTGTGTGTGTGTGTGTCTATGTGTGTGTCTGTGTGTCTATGTGTGTGTGTGTCTATGTGTGTGTCTATGTGTGTGTGTCTATGTGTGTGTGTGTGTCTATGTGTGTGTGTGACTATGTGTGTGTGTGTCTATGTGTGTGTCTGTATTACGTGTGTGTGTCTATGTGTGTCTGTTTATGTGTGTGTGTCTGTCTGACGTGCGTGTGTCTATGTGTGTGTGTGTCTATGTGTGTGTGTGTGTCTATGTGTGTGTGTCTGTCTATGTGTGTGTGTCAGGTCCCTATAGGTATATATATATATATGTGTCAGGTCCCTATAGGTATATATATGTGTGTGTCAGGTCCCTATAGGTATATATATATATATGTGTGTGTCAGGTCCCTATAGGTATATATATGTGTGTGTGTGTCAGGTCCCTATAGGTATATATATATATGTGTGTGTGTCAGGTCCCTATAGGTATATATATATATGTGTGTGTCAGGTCCCTATAGGTATATATATATATGTGTGTGTCAGGTCCCTATAGGTATATATATATGTGTGTGTGTCAGGTCCCTATAGGTATATATATATGTGTGTGTGTCAGGTCCCTATAGGTATATATATATGTGTGTGTGTCAGGTCCCTATAGGTATATATATATATGTGTGTGTCAGGTCCCTATAGGTATATATATATATGTGTGTGTCAGGTCCCTATAGGTATATATATATGTGTGTGTGTCAGGTCCCTATAGGTATATATATATATGTGTGTGTCAGGTCCCTATAGGTATATATATGTGTGTGTGTGTCAGGTCCCTATAGGTATATATATATGTGTGTGTCAGGTCCCTATAGGTATATATATATATGTGTCAGGTCCCTATAGGTATATATGTGTGTGTGTGTCAGGTCCCTATGGGTATATATATATGTGTGTGTGTCAGGTCCCTATGGGTATATATATATGTGTGTGTGTCAGGTCCCTATGGGTATATATATATATGTGTGTCAGGTCCCTATAGGTATATATATATATGTGTGTGTGTCAGGTCCCTATAGGTATATATATATATATGTGTGTGTGTCAGGTCCCTATAGGTATATATATATGTGTGTGTGTGTCAGGTCCCTATAGGTATATATATATATATATGTCAGGTCCCTATAGGTATATATATATATGTGTCAGGTCCCTATAGGTATATATATATATATATATATGTCAGGTCCCTATAGGTATATATATATGTGTGTGTCAGGTCCCTATAGGTATATATATATATGTGTGTCAGGTCCCTATAGGTATATATATATGTGTGTGTGTGTCAGGTCCCTATAGGTATATATATGTGTGTGTGTGTGTCAGGTCCCTATAGGTATATATATATATGTGTCAGGTCCCTATAGGTATATATATATATGTGTGTCAGGTCCCTATAGGTATATATATATGTGTGTGTCAGGTCCCTATAGGTATATATATATGTGTGTGTGTCAGGTCCCTATAGCTATATATATATGTGTGTGTGTCAGGTCCCTATAGCTATATATATATGTGTGTGTCAGGTCCCTATAGGTATATATATATATGTGTGTGTGTCAGGTCCCTATAGCTATATATATATATGTGTGTGTGTGTGTGTGTGTCAGGTCCCTATAGCTATATATATATGTGTGTGTCAGGTCCCTATAGGTATATATATATGTGTGTCAGGTCCCTTGCCTCTGACTTGCTGCTCCAGACTCAGTATGACGGCCACGGCCTGATGCAGTATGAGCAGTTTGGTCTGTGGCTTGTCACTCTTCAGGTGCAGCTGCACCATGCGCCCCAGCTCCTTGAAAGCCTCGTTGATGTCTCGGACACGCAGACGTTCCCGGGCGTTGTTGGCCATCCTGCGTTCCTTCTCGCGTTCGATCTTCTGCTCGGGAGACAAGTCCTCGTCGTCCGCGTTGCTGTGGGACCGATATAGGGGACTGATCAGCACCAGCTAAACCAACACTTACCCCCAGTCTGCAGTCTGCAGTCTCCGTTTATAGGATTTGTGATGCCTATTCATTTACTTGGGCAACTGACTGCACTGTAGATACAGTTCATTCACACATTATTGACCCTTTTTTCCACATTTAGTTGTTGTGTCAGCCTGAATTTAAAAATGTATATTATTATATATTATATTATATTAAAATGTATTAAATTGAGAATATTTGTCACTGGTCTATCAAAGTGGAATTATGTTTTTTTTCATTTTTCATTTTATTTTGTAAAAATCTATAAAAAATTAACAGTTGAAATGTTTTGAATCAATAAGTATTCAACTCCTTTGTTATGGCAAACCTTAATAAGTTCAGGAGTAAAACATGTGCTGAACAAATCACCAAATTAGTTGCATGGACTCTGTGTGCAACATGATTTTTGAATGACCACCTCGTCTCTGTACCTCCACACATACAATTATCTGTAAGGTCCCTCAGTCGAGCAGTGAATTTCAAACACAGATTCAACCACAAAGACCAGGGAGGTTTTCCAATGCCTCGCAAAGAACGGCACCTATTGGTCGATGGGTAAACAAACAAGCAGACATTGAATATCCCTTTGAGCATGGTGAAGTTATTAATGACACTTTGGATGGTGTATCAATACACCCAGTCACTACAAAGATACAGGCGTCCTTCCTAACTCAGTTGCCGGAGAGGAAGGAAACCGCTCCGTGATTTCACCATGATACCGATGGTGACTTTAACATTTACATTTAAGTCATTTAGCAGACGCTCTTATCCAGAGCGACTTACAAATTGGTGCATTCACCTTATGACCTCCAGTGGAACAGTAGTGCATCTAAATCTTTTCAGGGGGAGGGGGGGTGAGAGGGATTAAAACAGTTGCAGAGTTTAATGGCTGTGAAAGGAGGAAACTGAGGATGGATCAACAACATTGTAGTTATTACTCCACAATACTAACCTAATGGACTGAGTGAAAAGAAGGAAGCCTGTACAGAATACAAATTTTCCAAAACATGCATCCTGTTTGCAGCAAGGCACTAAAGTAAAACTGCAAATGATGAGGCAAAACAATTCACTTTTTGCCCTGAATACAAAGTGTTATGTTTGGGGAAAATGCAATAAAACACATCACTGAGTACCACTCTTCAAATTTTCTAGCATAGTGGTGGCTGCATCATGTTATGGGTATGCTTGTCATCGTTAAGGACTAGGGAGTTTTTCAGGATAAAAAAGAAAAGGAATGCACAGGAAAAATCCCAGAGGAAAATCTGGTTCAGTCTGCTTTCCACCAGACACTGGGAGATGAATTCGCCATTCAGCAGGAAAATAACCTAAAACACAAAGACAAATCTACACTGGGGTTGCTCACCAAGAAGACAGTTAATGTTCCTGAATGTTACAACTCTGACTTAAATCTACTTGAAAATCTATGGCAAACACCTGAAAATGGTTTTCTAGCAATGATCAACAACCAATTTGACAGAGCTTGAAGAATTTTTGAAAATAATAAAAATGGGCAAATGTTACACAATACAGGTGTGGGATTGAGACTTACCCAGAAAGACTCACAGCTCTTAGTAAGAAAGACTCACAGCTCTTAGAGACTTACCCAGAAAGACTCACAGCTGTAATCGCTCTTAGAGACTTACCCAGAAAGACTCACAGCTGTAATCGCTCTTAGAGACTTACCCAGAAAGACTCACAGCTGTAATCACTCTTAGAGACTTACCCAGAAAGACTCACAGCTGTAATCGCTCTTAGAGACTTACCCAGAAAGACTCACAGCTGTAATCACTCTTAAGACTTAGAGACTTACAGAAAGACTCACAGCTGTAATCGCTCTTAGAGACTTACCCAGAAAGACTCACAGCTGTAATCACTGTCAAAAGACTCACAGCTGTAATTGACTTACAGAAAGACTCACAGCTCTGAAAGACTACTCTATTGTAAATTAAAAAGACTATTTCTCTAGAAAGACTTTGTGAAAGACTCACAGCTGTAACAACATTGGACAAGCTGTAATCATTTCTAAAAACATGTTTTCATCTTTGATGGAGTATTATTTATTATTATTGTTGTTATTATATTATTATTATTATTATTTAGTATTATCTGTAGATGGGTGAGAAAATAAATATCTTTAAATGGTTTAAAAATCAGGCTGTTATACAACAAAAGGTAGAATAAAGTTTTTTTTTCTTTTCAAATTGAATAACATTTCTAAAAACATGTTTTCATCTATTTTCAATTATTCATTATTGTTAAATTATGTTATTATTATTCAGTATTATCTATTTTCAAAAATAAATTCTTTAAATCGTTAAAAATGTTCAATTAAAGCTTTTTTTCTCAATTGAATAATTTCTGATCTATTTTCAATTGTTTAATAAATATATTTTCAATTGTTTAATTAATATATTTTAAATTGTTTAATTGATCTCTTTTCAATCATTCAGGGCATCTATTTTCAATTGGTGAAGGCATATATTTTCATGCCTTCTATGAATATAGACAGAGGGTGGGAGGGAGGGTAGGAGACAGAGGGGTAGGAGGGAGGGTAGGAGACAGAGGGGGGAGGGAGGGTAGGAGGAGGGGTGGGAGGGAGGTAGGAGACAGACAGGGTAGGAGGGAGGGTAGGAGACAGAGGGGTAGGAGGGAGGGTAGGAGACAGAGGGGTAGGAGGGAGGGTAGGAGACAGAGGGGTAGGAGGGAGGGTAGGAGACAGAGGGTAGGAGGGAGGGTAGGAGACAGAGGGGTAGGAGGGAGGGTAGGAGACAGAGGGGTGGGAGGGAGGGTAGGAGCAGAGGGGTAGGAGGGAGGGTAGGAGACATCTTTTTTCAATCGTTTCATCACGATAATCTGGGGTTGGGTCCGAATTAGTCTGATTGGATCATTCCAGGTGGAAGGTCTATAAACGTTGTGATGTCACAGAGTTTATCCTGGGATGGGCTGGATTCCCCAAGTGCATTTTGGGAATGAGGTTGTGGGGATTCTACTCTGGTGTGTGAGAAACAGCTAAAACACGGCTCAAGGCCATGATGGGGGCTTCAGATACACTCGAAGGACTATCGATGTGTTAGTGAACCAGTGGAGGCTGTAGAGGGGAGGACTGCTCGTTAATAATGTCTGGAACGGGCGTCAGTGTGTTTGATGTGTTTGATCCCATCCCATTCCATTCCATTCCATCCCATTCCATTCCATTCCATTCCATCCCATTCCAATCCATTCCATTCCATCCCAATCCATCCCAATCCATTCCATCCCATTCCATTCCATTCCAATCCATTCCACGGATTCCACTCCAGTCATTACCGAGAGCCCGTCCTCCTCCATTAAAGTGCCACCAACCTGCACAGTGTACATTCTACTGTGTGTGTGTGTGTGTGTGTGTACTGTATAGTATGCAGGTTTATGTGATTGTTGAGTGACTGCCATAACAGCTGTAATTGTAATTGGCTTTAAATGACTGTCATAATATGTATGTAGTCTATTGACTAGACAGGCCATAGCATGTCACAGTTAGCTATGTAAGTGAGGATATTTGAGTGTGTTTCACTTTAGTAAATTATTCGTCTCTTTTTGTTGTTGTTTTTAGTTTGGTTTGTTTAGCTGTCCCCCAAATCACACTGTTCACTTCATCAAAATCCGTTGTTAGAGGAATTGAAATGAAGCGAACATTGCCGACACGGTTACCTAGATCTTGACCTATCAATAGACTTGAGGTCCTTGTTGTCGGACTCCTCCTTCTTGGTCTCCATAGATCGGGCATCCTGTAGGTTCTCATCCCCTTCATCCTCCGACTTGATCTCTGACGAGATGGACGAGGCGCTCTGGCCCTGGAGACCACTGGAGAGAGCTGGGGAGGGAGGAGAGGAGAAGGGGTAGGGAGGAGAGGGTAGAGGGGAGGAGAGGGGAGGAGAAGGATTAGGGAGGAGAGAGTGGAGGAGAGGAGGGAGAGGGGAGGAGAAGGGGGAGGGAGGAGAGAGGGAAGGAAGGAGGAGAGGGGAGGGGGACGGAGAAGGAGTAGGGAGGAGAGATGGGGGTGAGGAAAGAGGAGAGGAGAGGGGAGGAGAAGGGGTAGGGAGGAGAGGGGAGGAGAAGGGGTAGGGAGGAGAGGGGAGGGGAGGAGAAGGGTAGGGAGGAGAGGGGAGGAGAAGGGGTAGGGAGGAGAGGGGGGGGAGGAGAAGGGGTAGGGAGGAGAGATGGGGGTGAGGAAAGAGGAGAGGCGAGGGGAGGAGAAGGGGAGGGAGGAGAGGGGAGGAGAAGGGGTAGGGAGGAGAGGGGAGGGAGGAGAAGGGGTAGGGAGGAGAGGGAGGAGAAGGGGTAGGGAGGAGAGATGGGGGTGAGGAAAGAGGAGAGGCGGGGGAGGAGAAGGGGTAGGGGGGAGAGGCGAGGGGAGGAGAAGGGGTAGGGAGGAGAGGGGAGGAGAAGGGGTAGGGAGGAGAGATGGGGGTGAGGAAAGAGGAGAGAGAGAATATATATATTAAAGCCACAAACCATTTCTCAGCTAAACAATAGCCCTGCCATTCAGACAGACAGACAGACAGACAGACAGACAGACAGACACTACTTTTATCTTTCCCTTCATCAGAGAGGAAATATGAGTGTAAATTAAAAACAATGTGTGTGCAACATGTGTGTGTGTGTGTGTGTGTGTGTGTGTGTGTCTGTGTGTGTGTCTGTGTGTGTGTGTGTGTGTGTGTGTGTGTGTGTGTGTCTGTGTGTCTGTGTGTGTGTGTGTCTATGTGTGTGTGTGTGTGTGTGTGTTTGGCATGCCTGGCTCTGTGTAAAGAGTGTACTACCAGGCACAATCATCCCCTGTTTCATCCTCATTAGGGGAGGGAGAGAGGGAGGGGGAGGAGACAGAGGGAGGGGCGAGACAGAGTGAGGAGGGGGGAGACAGAGGGATGGGGAGGAGGGGAGACAGAGTGAGGAGGGGGAGACAGAGGGATGGGGAGGAGGGGGAGACAGAGTGAGGAGGGGGAGACAGAGGGAGGGGGGGACAGAGTCTGCTCTGCGGACACAAAGGGGTCTGAACCCCTCTCACTATCTCCCCCTCCTCCCTCTGTCTCCCCTCCCCCTCCCCCACTCCCTCTGTCCCCCCCTCCCTCTGTCTCCCCCTCCCCTCTCCCTGTCTCCCCCCCCTCCTCCCCACCCCTCCTCCTCCCTCTCCCCTCCTCCTCCCTCTCTCTCTCAGCTGGAGAATACAGCTGTCTCTTTGTTTGACGTCATTCTGTGGGCCGGTGCCAAAATTCCTGTCAACATAAAAACACTGTTCCCACACTCACACACACACACTCACACACACACACACACACACACACACACACACACACACACACACACACACACACACACACACACACACACATACACACTCTCTCTCTCTCTTGCACAGACACAGCCTCC
>NC_088417.1:99422784-99452784 GCF_034236695.1 Oncorhynchus nerka | reverse complement strand
CTTTGTGGGGAGCGTACCGGCAGGCAGAGAGAGGGAAACGTTCCAAGCCGGCTGCGTTTGTTTGCTCCTCGTCTTTCATCACAAAACAAACCCCAAATGCAAAATGGCAACATCCTGGCTGGGGATAGAAGGTTCTGGCATACATATTTAATAAAGGTTTTATATTTTAAAACTCTGCTAAATTAGTATGATGATGTGAGTGGGGCGGCTTACAAAGCGTGAGGGGGAGGCTGGGGAGTGTGTGTGTGTGTGTGGGTGGGTGGGTGGGTGTGTGTGTGGGCGGGTGTGTGTGTGTGTGTGTGTGTGTGTGGGTGGGTGTGTGTGTGTGTGTGTGCGGGCGGGCGGCTAGGGAGATGGGTTCCCAGTGTCGCCCTGTCATCTGTGCCACTATAAATCAGGAAGATGGCGATTCACAGTCCCCAATGTCTGTCTATCTGCCTGCTTCCTGTCTGTCTGTCTGTCTGTCTGTCTGTCTGTCTGTCTGTCTGTCTGTCTGTCTGTCTGTCTGTCTGTCTGTCTGTCTGTCTGTCTGTCTGTCTGTCTATCTGCCTGCTTCCTGTCTGTCTGTCTGTCTGTCTGTCTGTCTGTCTGTCTGTCTGTCTGTCTGTCTGTCTAGCCATCTATCCACCCACCCACCCACCCACCCACCCACCTATCTATCTATCTATCTATCTATCTATCTATCTATCTATCTATCTATCTATCTATCTATCTATCTATCTATCTATTTAATTCAATTCAAGTGGCTTTATTGTCAAGGGAAACGTGTTAACATTGCCAAAGCAAGTGAGGTAGATAATATACAAAAGTGAAATAAACAATACAAATTAACAGTAAACATTACAATCACAGAAGTTTCAAAACAATAAAGACAATATTTATCTGTCTGTCTGTCTGTCTGTCTGTCTGTCTGTCTGTCTGTCTGTCTGTCTGTCTGAGGTATTTTGATTATACAGGAAGGAGATAGAAGGAACAGTTTCCGGGTCATGTGGGTCATGTTTGGGGCGGCAGGTAGCCTAGTGGTTAGAGGGTAGAGGCGGCAGGTAGCCTAGTGGTTAGAGTATAGAGGAGGCAGGTAGCCTAGTGGTTAGAGTGTAGAGGCGGCAGGTAGCCTAGTGGTTAGAGTATAGAGGAGGCAGGTAGCCTAGTGGTTAGAGTGTAGAGGTGGCAGGTAGCCTAGTGGTTAGAGTGTAGAGGTGGCAGGTAGCCTAGTGGTTAGAGGGTAGAGGTGGCAGGTAGCCTAGTGGTTAGAGGGTAGAGGTGGCAGGTAGCCTAGTGGTTAGAGTGTAGAGGTGGCAGGGTAGCCTAGTGGTTAGAGTGTAGAGGTGGCAGGTAGCCTAGTGGGTAGAGTGTAGAGGTGGCAGGGTAGCCTAGTGGTTAGAGTGTAGAGGTGGCAGGTAGCCTAGTGGTTAGAGGGTAGAGGTGGCAGGTAGCCTAGTGGTTAGAGGGTAGAGGTGGCAGGTAGCCTAGTGGTTAGAGGGTAGAGGTGGCAGGTAGCCTAGTGGTTAGAGTGTAGAGGCGGCAGGTAGCCTAGTGGTTAGAGGGTAGAGGTGGCAGGTAGCCTAGTGGTTAGAGGGTGGAGGTGGCAGGTAGCCTAGTGGTTAGAGTGTAGAGGTGGCAGGGTAGCCTAGTGGTTAGAGGGTAGAGGTGGCAGGTAGCCTAGTGGTTAGAGTGTAGAGGCGGCAGGTAGCCTAGTGGTTAGAGGGTAGAGGTGGCAGGTAGCCTAGTGGTTAGAGGGTGGAGGTGGCAGGTAGCCTAGTGGTTAGAGTGTAGAGGTGGCAGGTAGCCTAGTGGTTAGAGGGTTGGACTCGTAACCGAAATGGTTGCAAGCTCGAATCCCCGAACTGACAAAGGTAAAAAATATGTTGTTCTGCCTCCTGAACAAGACCATTAACCCACTGTTCCTAGACCAGTTAACCCACTGTTCCTAGACCAGTTAACCAACTGTTCCTAGACCAGTTAACCCACTGTTCCTAGACCAGCTAACCCACTGTTCCTAGACCAGTTAACCCACTGTTCCTAGGCCAGTTAACCTACTGTTCCTAGACCAGTTAACCAACTGTTCCTAGACCAGATAACCCACTGTTCCTAGGCCAGTTAACCCACTGTTCCTAGGCCAGTTAACCCACTGTTCCTAGGCCAGTTAACCCACTGTTCCTAGGCCAGTTAACCCACTGTTCCTAGGCCAGTTAACCCACTGTTCCTAGCCGGGAGCCCAGTCAACAGCGGGTTGTAGGGGTTCCATGGCACAAGCAGGGAGCCCAGTCAACAGCGGGTTGTAGGGGTTCCATGGCACAAGCAGGGAGCCCAGTCAACAGCGGGTTGTAGGGGTTCCATGGCACAAGCAGGGAGCCCAGTCAACAGTGAGTTGTAGTGGGTTCCATGGCACAAGCAGGGAGCCCAGCTAACAGCAAGTTGTAGTGGGTTCCATGGCACAAGCAGGGAGCCCAGCTAACAGCGAGTTGTAGTGGGTTCCATGGCACAAGCAGGGAGCCCAGCTAACAGCGAGTTGTAGTGGGTTCCATGGCACAAGCAGGGAGCCCAGCTAACAGCGAGTTGTAGTGGGTTCCATGGCACAAGCAGGGAGCCCAGCTAACAGCGAGTTGTAGTGGGTTCCATGGCACAAGCAGGGAGCCCAGCTAACAGCGAGTTGTAGTGGGTTCCATGGCACAAGCAGGGAGCCCAGCTAACAGCGAGTTGTAGTGGGTTCCATGGCACAAGCAGGGAGCCCAGTCAACAGCGAGTTGTAGTGGGTTCCATGGCACAAGCAGGGAGCCCAGTCAACAGCGGGTTGTAGTGGTCCAGACAGGAGAGGACCAGTGCCTGGATTAGGCATGTGTCATCAAATGTAAAACCCACACACACAAAAAAAAACCTCTCAAAATACTTGGAAAGGGTCATGAATTATCTGAGCGTATAACGTCAAACATATTGAAAACCAATCAATCTATTCTAGTTAAACGGAACTCAATAGAACAACGTGTTCATGAATAAAATCCAACCACTTCTGACAAACTATCATCTTGAGAGGTGAAAGATCATCAAATTTCACGTCTGGAGGTGTCAGAGTCAGCCTCACTCTCTCTCTCCCTCTGTTATCTCTGTCTCTGTTCTCTCTCTCTGGTCTCTCTCTCTGTTCTCTCTCTCTTTGTTCTCTCTGTCTCTGTTCTCTCTCTCTGTTCTCTCTGTCTCTGTTCTCTCTCTCTGTTCTCTCTCTCTTTGTTCTCTCTCTGTTCTCTATCTCTGTTCTCTCTATCTCTGTTCTCTCTGTTCTCTCTGTCTCTCTGTTCTCACTGTCTCTGTCCTCTCTGTTATCTCTGTTCTCTCTCTCTGTTCTTTCTGTTCTCTCTCTCTCTCTCTGTTCTCTCTGTCTCTGTTATCTCTGTTCTCTCTCTCTCTGTTCTTTCTGTTCTCTCTCTCTCTGTTCTCTCTCTCTCTGTTCTCTCTGTCTCTGTTCTCTCTGTCTCTGTTCTCTCTGTCTCTGTTCTCTCTCTCTGTTCTCTCTGTCTCGGTTCTCTCTCATCTCTTTATCTCTTTCTTTTTTCTGTTTCTCACTAGCTCCCTCTCTCTCTGTTGCTTCATTTCTCCTTCTCATCTCTTTCTCTCTTACGCCAGTCTCTCTCGCTACCCAGGCCCAGCTTCGCCAGGCAGCTTCAGTGTAGCACAGCTGCTAACAATTTGGATGTGCAGAAGTAGCATCTTTAAATGCTAATTCAATTAAAAGTAGCATCTTTAAATGCTAATTCAATTAAAAGACAGGAGCTATTTCAATGCTGAGCTGTCTTGAAGAGGAGAGGAGGAGGAGGAGAAGGAGGGGAGGAGGAGCGGAGGAGAGGAGGAGGAGGAGAAGGAGGGGAGGAGGAGGAGGAGAGGAGGAGGAGGAGGAGGGAGGAGGAGAAGGAGGGGGGGAGGAGGGAGAGGAGGAGGAGGAGGAGGAGGAGAGGGAGAGAGGAGGAGGAGGAGGGGAGGGGAGGAGGAGCGGAGGAGGAGGAGGAGGAGGAGGAGGAGGAGAAGGGAGGGGGAGGGAGGGAGGAGAGGAGGAGAGGAGGGAGGAGGGAGGAGGAAGGAGGAGGAGCAGAGGGAGGAGGGAGAGGAGGGGAGGAGGAGGAGGGAGGAGGAGGAGGGAGGAGGAGGAGAGGGGAGGAGGGGGAGGGAGGAGAGAGAGGAGGGAGGAGAAGGAGGGAGGGGAGGAGAGGAGAGGGAGGAGGAGGAGGGGGAGGAGGAGGAGGGAGGAGGGGGGAGGAGGAGGAGAGGGAGGGAGAGGAGGAGGAGGGGAGAGGAGGAGGAGGAGGGGGAGGAGGAGGAGGAGGAGGAGGAGGAGGAGGAGGAGGAGGGGGAGGAGGAGAGGAGGAGGGAGGAGGAGGAGGAGGAGGAGGAGGGAGGAGGAGAGAGGAGGGAGGAGGAGGAGGGAGAAGAGGAGGAGGAGGAGGAGGAGGAGGAGAGGGGAGGAGGAGGGAGGAGGAGGAGGAGAGAGGAGGAGGAGGAGGAGGAGGAGGAGGAGGAGGAGAGAGGAGGGGAGGAGAGGGGAGAGAGGAGAGGAGGAGGAGGAGGAGGGAGGAGGAGGAGGAGGAGGAGGAGGAGGAGGAGGAGGAGGGGAGGAGGAGGAGGGAGAGGAGAGAGGAGGAGGAGGAGGAGGGAGGGGAGGAGGAGGAGGAGAGGAGGAGGAGGAGAGGAGGGAGGAGGAGGAGGAGAGGAGGAGGAGGAGGAGGGAGGGAGAAGGAGGGGAGGGGAGGAGGAGGAGGGAGGGAGGAGGAGAGGAGGAGGGAGGGAGGGAGGAGGAGAGGGGAGGAGGAGGAGGGAGGGGAGGAGGAGGAGAGGGAGGAGGAGGAGGAGAGGGAGGAGGAGGAGGAGGGGAGGAGGAGAGGAGGGGAGGAGGAGGAGGAGAGAGGAGGGGAGGGAGGAGGGAGGAGGGAGGAGGAGGGAGGAGAGGAGGGGAGGAGAGGGGGAGAGGAGGAGGAGGGAGGAGGAGGGAGGAGGGGAGGAGGAGGGAGGGAGGAGGAGCGGAGGAGAAGGGAGGAGGAGGAGGGAGGAGGAGGAGGAGGAGGGAGGAGGAGGAGGAGGAGGAGGAGAGGGAGGGGAGGAGGAGGAGGAGGAGGAGGGGAGGAGGAGGGAGGAGAGGAGGAGGAGGGAGGGAGAGGAGAGAGGAGAGGGGAGGAGAGAGGGAGGAGGAGGAGAAGGAGGGAGGGAGGAGGGAGAAGGGAGGAGGAGAGGGAGGAGGGGAGAAGGGGGGAGGGAGGAGGAGGGGAGGAGGAGGAGGAGAAGGGGAGGAGGAGGGAGAGGAGGAGGGGAGGAGGGAGGAGAGGAGGAGGAGGGGAGGGAGAGGAGGAGGAGGGGAGGGGAGGAGGAGGGGAGGGGAGGGAGGAGGGAGAAGGAGGGGAGGAGGAGGAGGGAGGAGAGGGAGGAGGAGGAGGAGGAGGAGAGGGAGGGGATGGAGGGAGGGGAGGAGGAGGAGGAGAGAAGGAGGGGAGGAGGAGGGAGAAGGAGGGAGGAGGAGGAGGAGAGGAGAGGGAGGAGGGAGGAGAGGAGAGGAGGGAGGAGGAGCTGGGGTGGAGGGAGGGGAGGGAGAGGGAGGATGAGGGGAGTGCAAGTCAAGGAGCTTGCTGCTGACACACAAACACACATGCCATTACAGGAAAGTGACTGTATGTTAGTATGTATTAGTGTGTGTGTGTGTGTGTTAGTGTGTATTAGTGTGTGTGTGTGTGGGTGTGTGTGTGTGTGTGTTAGTGTGTGTGTGTGTGGTAGTGTGTGTGTGTGTGTGTGTGTTAGTGTGTGTGTGTGTGTGTGTGTGTGTGTGTGTGTGTGTGTGTGTGTGTGTGTGTGTTAGCGTGTGTGTGTGTTAGTGTGTGTGTGTGTTAGTGTGTGTGTTATATGATATAATAATAATAACCCCATGATATAATAATAATAACCCCATGATATAATAATAATAACCCCATGATATAATAATTATAGTAATAATAACCCCATGATATAATAATTATAGTAATAATATCCCCATGATATAATAATATCCCCATGATATAATAATAACCCCATGATATAATAATAATAACCCCATGATATAAAAATAATAATAACCCCTTGATATAATAATAACCCCATGATATAATAACCCCATGATATAATAACCCCATGATATAATAATAACCCCATGATATAATAATAATAACCCCATGATATAAAAATAACCCCATGATATAATAATAATAACCCCATGATATAAAAATAATAATAACCCCATGATATAATAATAACCCCATGATATAATAATAACCCCACGATATAATAATAATAACCCCATGATATAAAAATAATAATAACCCCTTGATATAATAATAACCCCATGATATAATAATAATAACCCCATGATATAAAAATAATAATAACCCCATGATATAATAATATCCCCATGATATAATAATAACCCCATGATATAATAATAACCCCATGATATAATAACCCCATGATATAATAATAATAACCACATGATATAATAACCCCATGATATAACAATAATAGCCCCATGATATAATAATAACCCCAAGATATAATAATAATAGCCCCATGATATAATAATAACCCCAAGATATAATAATAATAACCCCATGATATAATAATAGCCCCATGATATAATAATAACCCCAAGATATAATAATAATAGCCCCATGATATAATAATAACCCCAAGATATAATAATAATAACCCCATGATATAATAATAACCCCAAGATATAATAATAATAACCCCATGATATAATAATAACCCCACGATATAATAATAACCCCATGATATAATAATAACCCCATTATATAATAATAACCCCACGATATAATAATAACCCCATGATATAATAATAACCCCACGATATAATAATAACCCCATTATATAATAATAACCCCACGATATAATAATAACCCCATGATATAATAATAACCCCACGATATAATAATAATAACCCCATGATATAATAATAACCCCATTATATAATAATAACCCCACGATATAATAATAACCCCATGATATAATAATAACCCCACGATATAATAATAATAACCCCATGATATAACAATAATAATAACCCCATGATATAATAATAACCCCATGATATAATAATAACCCCATGATATAATAATAACCCCATGATATAATAATAACCCCACGATATAATAATAACCCCATGATATAACAATAATAACCCCATGATATAACAATAATAATAACCCCATGATATAATAATAACACCATGATATAATAATAACCCCATGATATAATAATAACCCCACGATATAATAATAACCCCATGATATAACAATAATAACCCCATGATATAACAATAATAATAACCCCATGATATAATAATAACACCATGATATAATAATAACCCCACGATATAATAATAACCCCATGATATAATAATAACCCCACGATATAATAATAACCCCATGATATAATAATAACCCCATGATATAACAATAATAATAACACCATGATATAATAATAACCCCACGATATAATAATAACCCCATGATATAATAATAACCCCATGATATAATAATAACCCCATGATATAATAATAATAACCCCATGATATAATAATAATAACCCCATGATATAATAATAACCCCATGATATAATAATAACCCCATGATATAACAATAATAATAACACCATGATATAATAATAACCCCACGATATAATAATAACCCCATGATATAATAATAACCCCATGATATAATAATAACCCCATGATATAATAATAATAACCCCATGATATAATAATAATAACCCCATGATATAACAATAATAATAACCCCATGATATAATAATAACCCCATGATATAATAATAACCCCATGATATAATAATAACCCCTTGATATAAAAATAACCCCATAATATAACAATAATAATAACCCCATGATATAATAATAATAACCCCATGATATAATAATAATAACCCCATGATATAACAATAATAATAACCCCATGATATAATAATAACCCCATGATATAACAATAATAATAACCCCATGATATAATAACCCCATGATATAATAATAACCCCATGATATAATAATAACCCCAAGATATAATAATAACCCCATGATATAATAATAACCCCATTATATAATAATAACCCCATGATATAACAATAATAATAACCCCATGATATAACAATAATAATAACCCCATGATATAATAATAACCCCATTATATAATAATAACCCCATGATATAATAATAACCGCCCGACTATATGTGATAACATGTCAATCTGAGGCCCTCTCCCCATCTCATCCCTCTCTCCCTCTCTCCCCATCTCATCCCTCTCTCCCGTTCTCATCCCTCTCTCCCCGTCTCATCCCTCTCTCCCCGTCTCATCCCTCTCTCCCTCTCTCCCCATCTCATCCCTCTCTCCCCATCTCATCCCTCTCTCCCTCTCTCCCCATCTCATCCCTCTCTCCCTCTCTCCCCATCTCATCCCTCTCTCCCCTTCTCATCCCTCTCTCCCCGTCTCATCCCTCTCTCCCTCTCCCCTCTCTCCCCATCTCATCCCTCTCTCCCTCTCTCCCCATCTCATCCCTCTCTCCCCGTCTCATCCCTCTCTCCCCGTCTCATCCCTCTCTCCCCATCTCATCCCCCTCTCCCTCTCCCCGGTTTCATCCCTCTCCCCATCTCATCCCCTCTCTCCCTCTCATCCTCTCTCCCTATCATCTCTCTCTCTCCTCTCTCCCCGTCTCATCCCTCTCATCCCTCTCTCCCGGTTTCATCCCTCTCTCCCTCTCATCCCTCTCTCCCTCTCATCTCTCTCATCCCTCTCTCCCCGTCTCATCCCTCTCTCCCTCTCATCTCTCTCTCCCCGTCTCATCCCTCTCTCCCCCTCTCATCCCTCTCTCCCGGTTTCATCCCTCTCTCCCTCTCATCTCTCTCATCCCTCTCTCCCTCTCTCCCCCATCTCATCCCTCTCTCCCTCTCTCCCCATCTCATCCCTCTCTCCCCATCTCATCCCTCTCTCCCCATCTCATCCCTCTCTCCCTCTCTCCCCATCTCATCCCTCTCTCCCCTTCTCATCCCTCTCTCCCTCTCATCCCTCTCTCCCTCTCTCCCCATCTCATCCCTCTCTCCCCATCTCATCCCTCTCTCTCCTCTCTCCCCATCTCATCCCTCTCTCCCGTCTCATCCCTCTCTCCCCGTCTCATCCCTCTCTCCCCATCTCATCCCCCTCTCCCTCTCTCCCGGTTTCATCCCTCTCCCCATCTCATCCCCCTCTCCCTCTCTCCCCCTCTCATCCCTCTCATCTCTCATCCCTCTCTCCCTCTCATCTCTCCTCCCCGTCTCATCCCTCTCTCCCCCTCTCATCCCTCTCTCCCGGTTTCATCCCTCTCTCCCTCTCATCCCTCTCTCCCTCTCATCTCTCTCATCCCTCTCTCCCCGTCT
Source organism: Oncorhynchus nerka (assembly GCF_034236695.1). NCBI lineage: Eukaryota > Metazoa > Chordata > Actinopteri > Salmoniformes > Salmonidae > Oncorhynchus > Oncorhynchus nerka. The sequence continues at coordinate 99,443,346 of NC_088417.1, read as the reverse complement.
CATCCCTCTCTCCCCGTCTCATCTCTCTCTCCCTCTCATCCCTCTCTCCCTCTCATTCCTCTCTCCCTCTCATCTCTCTCATCCCTCTCTCCCCGTCTCATCCCTCTCTCCCCGTCTCATCCCTCTCTCCCTCTCTCCCCCCGTCTCATCCCTCTCTCCCTGTCTCATCCCTCTCTCCCCCGTCTCATCCCTCTCTCCCCGTCTCATCCCTCTCTCCCCGTCTCATCCCCCTCTCCCCGTCTCATCCCTCTCTCCCTCTCATCCCTCTCTCCCCGTCTCATCCCTCTCTCCCCGTCTCACCCCTCTCACTCTCTCCCCGTCTCATCCCTCTCTCCCGTCTCATCCCTCTCTCCCCGTCTCATCCCCCCCTCTCCCTCTCTCCCCATCTCATCCCTCTCTCCCTCTCTCCCAGTCTCATCCCTCTCCCCCGTCTCATCCCCTCTCTCCCGTCTCATCTCTCTCATCCCTCTCTCCCTCTCTCCCCGTCTCATCCCTCTCTCCCCGTCTCATCCCTCTCTCCCGTCTCATCCCCCTCTCCCCGTCTCATCTCTCTCATCCCTCTCTCCCTCTCTCCCCGTCTCATCCCTCTCTCCCCGTCTCATCCCTCTCTCCCTCTCTCCCCATCTCATCCCTCTCTCCCCGTCTCATCCCTCTCTCCCCATCTCATCTCCCTCTCCCCGTCTCATCTCTCTCCTTCTCCCCCGCCTCATCCCTCTCCCCCGTCTCATCCCTCTCCCCCGTCTCATCCCTCTCTCCCTCTCTCCCTGTCTCATCCCTCTCTCCCCGTCTCATCCCTCTCTCCCTCTCTCCCCGCCTCATCCCTCTCTCCCTCTCTCCCCGTCTCATCCCTCTCTCCCCGTCTCATCCCCCTCTCCCTCTCTCCCCCTCATCCCTCTCTCCCTCTCATCTCTCCCCCGTCTCATCCCTCTCTCCCCCCCTCATCCCTCTCTCCCCGTCTCATCCCCCTCTCCCCGTCTCATCCCTCTCTCCCTCTCATCCCTCTCTCCCCGTCTCATCCCTCTCTCCCCGTCTCACCCCCCTCTCACTCTCTCCCCGTCTCATCCCTCTCTCCCCGTCTCATCCCTCTCTCCCCGTCTCATCCCCTCTCCCTCTCTCCCCCATCTCATCCCTCTCTCCCTCTCTCCCAGTCTCATCCCTCTCTCCCCGTCTCATCCCCTCTCCCCGTCTCATCTCTCTCATCCCTCTCTCCCTCTCTCCCCGTCTCATCCCTCTCTCCCCGTCTCATCCCTCTCTCCCCCTGTCTCATCCCCTCTCCCCGTCTCATCTCTCTCATCCCTCTCTCCCTCTCTCCCCGTCTCATCCTCTCTCCCCGTCTCATCCCTCTCTCCCTCTCTCCCATCTCATCCCTCTCTCCCCATCTCATCCCTCTCTCCCATCTCATCTCCCTCTCCCCCCGTCCTCATCTCTCTCCTTCTCTCCCCGTCTCATCCCTCTCTCCCCGTCTCATCCCTCTCTCCCCGTCTCATCCCTCTCTCCCTCTCTCCCTGTCTCATCCCTCTCTCCCCGTCTCATCCCTCTCTCCCTCTCTCCCCGTCTCATCCCTCTCTCCCCGTCTCATCCCCCTCTCCCTCTCTCCCCGTCTCATCCCTCTCTCCCTCTCATCTCTCTCTCCCTCTCATCCCTCTCTCCCTCTCATCCCTCTCTCCTTGGCTCCACAGCTGTTCAAAGATTAGGAAGAATATGTTCTTTTTCATCATCCAACGTAGTCTGAACCCTAACTCACTAAAATCTCACCCAGACCGTGTGTGTGTGTGTGTGTGTGTGTGTGCGTGTGTGTGATAGTTAGATTACAGGCTCATATAAAGGGCATTTAAACCTCTTCCAGGGTTCATGGCTGTTTACATGATGACTTGACTTGAGCCTGACAGATCTGATCTGTCTCTTTCTTAGACCTGAGAAGTCGGGTTGTATCACTGAGTAGGATGGCCTGCTATTGATACTAGTAATGTACAGCATCAAGCTGTTGGCTGGCCAGTGGTACAGAACAGTGATGTGTCTGGTTGTTACCAGGCCTGTTACAGAATAGTGATGTGTCTGGTTGTTACCAGGCCTGTTACAGAATAGTGATGTGTCTGGTTGTTACCATACAGGACAGAGATGTGTCTGGTTGTTACCAGGCCTGTTACAGAATAGTGATGTGTCTGGTTGTTACCATACAGGACAGAGATGTGTCTGGTTGTTACCAGGCCTGTTACAGGACAGTGATGTGTCTGGTTGTTACCATACAGGACAGAGATGTGTCTGGTTGTTACCAGGCCTGTTACAGGACAGATATGTATCTGGTTGTTACCATACAGGACAGAGATGTGTCTGGTTGTTACCAGGCCTGTTACAGGACAGAGATGTGTCTGGTTGTTACCATACAGGACAGTGATGAGTCTGGTTGTTACCAGGCCTGTTACAGGACAGAGATGTGTCTGGTTGTTACCATACAGGACAGAGATGTGTCTGGTTGTTACCATACAGGACAGAGATGTGTCTGGTTGTTACCAGGCCTGTTACAGGACAGTGATGTGTCTGGTTGTTACCATACAGGACAGTGATGTGTCTGGTTGTTACCATACAGGACAGAGATGTGTCTGGTTGTTACCATACAGGACAGTGATGTGTCTGGTTGTTACCAGGCCTGTTACAGGACAGTGATGTGTCTGGTTGTTACCATACAGGACAGTGATGTGTCTGGTTGTTACCAGGCCTGTTACAGGACAGTGATGTGTCTGGTTGTTACCATACAGGACAGAGATGTGTCTGGTTGTTACCAGGCCTGTTACAGGACAGAGATGTGTCTGGTTGTTACCATACAGGACAGTGATGTGTCTGGTTGTTACCAGGCCTGTTACAGGACAGAGATGTGTCTGGTTGTTACCATACAGGACAGAGATGTGTCTGGTTGTTACCATACAGGACAGTGATGTGTCTGGTTGTTACCAGGCCTGTTACAGGACAGAGATGTGTCTGGTTGTTACCATACAGGACAGTGATGAGTCTGGTTGTTACCAGGCCTGTTACAGGACAGAGATGTGTCTGGTTGTTACCATACAGGACAGAGATGTGTCTGGTTGTTACCATACAGGACAGAGATGTGTCTGGTTGTTACCATACAGGACAGAGATGTGTCTGGTTGTTACCATACAGGACAGTGATGTGTCTGGTTGTTACCAGGCCTGTTACAGGACAGTGATGTGTCTGGTTGTTACCATACAGGACAGTGATGTGTCTGGTTGTTACCAGGCCTGTTACAGGACAGTGATGTGTCTGGTTGTTACCATACAGGACAGAGATGTGTCTGGTTGTTACCAGGCCTGTTACAGGACAGAGATGTGTCTGGTTGTTACCATACAGGACAGTGATGTGTCTGGTTGTTACCAGGCCTGTTACAGGACAGAGATGTGTCTGGTTGTTACCATACAGGACAGAGATGTGTCTGGTTGTTACCATACAGGACAGTGATGTGTCTGGTTGTTACCAGGCCTGTTACAGGACAGAGATGTGTCTGGTTGTTACCATACAGGACAGTGATGTGTCTGGTTGTTACCAGGCCTGTTACAGGACAGTGATGTGTCTGGTTGTTACCATACAGGACAGAGATGTGTCTGGTTGTTACCATACAGGACAGAGATGTGTCTGGTTGTTACCAGGCCTGTTACAGGACAGTGATGTGTCTGGTTGTTACCATACAGGACAGAGATGTGTCTGGTTGTTACCATACAGGACAGAGATGTGTCTGGTTGTTACCAGGCCTGTTACAGGACAGAGATGTGTCTGGTTGTTACCATACAGGACAGTGATGTGTCTGGTTGTTACCATACAGGACAGAGATGTGTCTGGTTGTTACCAGGCCTGTTACAGGACAGTGATGTGTCTGGTTGTTACCATACAGGACAGTGATGTGTCTGATACCAGTAGTGTGGGATACTAAGTTACTCCAGCAGGTGGCGTGGTGGGGCCATATTATAGACACCAGGGTCAGCGTTAAAGCCAGGTGGCTACTGATGGAAAAGCAACATCACAAAGCTTTGCTCTGTGTGTCTGTAGGGTAAAGTTTCCAGCTGGGGAAACTGTCACTCTCTCTCTCTCTCTCTCTCTCTCTCTCTCTCTCTTTGTATCTCTCTCTCTCCCTCTCTCTGTCTCTCTCTCTCTCTGTCACTTTCTCTCTCTCTCTCTCTCTCTCTCTCTCTCTTTTCTCTCTCTTTGTATCTCTCTCTCTCTCTGTGTGTGTCTCTCTCTCTCTTTCTCTGTCTCCCTCTTTGTCTCTGTCTGTCTGTCTGTCTGTCTGTCTGTCTGTCTGTCTGTCTGTCTGTCTGCCTCTCTCTCTCTCCCCGGCTCCCCCTACATTATCTGATGATGACTGGTGTTCAAATCCAGAGTGTACTAAAAGTCTGTCCATTTCAACGAGGACAGATAACGACACCTCCCTCCATCCCCTCCTCCTATAGGGTCCCCTTTGGGCCCTGGTTAAAAGCAGTGCACTATATTTGAGATCCAGAATTTTCCTCTCTTCCTTTAAAAGGGAAAGTGAGTTTTGCTCAATTTATGAAACCAACTCATGATTTGATGCTTTTAACCACAATCTGTTCTTTAGAAGATTGACACAGTTACACTGGCTTTAAGAGACTATTTACTGAGAAAGGAGACTATTTTAAAAGGTATTATTGAATCTTTTAAACCTGTAATACTTCTCCCTCTACCATCTTCCCTCTACCATCATCCCTCTACCCCCTTCCCTCTACCATCTTCCCTCTACCCTCTACCCCCTTCCCTCTACCCTCTACCATCTTCCCTTCCCTCCTCCCTCTACCATCTTCCCTCTTCCCTCTACCATCTTCCCTCTTCCCTCTACCATCTTCCATCTTCCCTCTACCCTCTACCATCTTCCCTCTACCATCTTCCCTCCTCCCTCTACCCTCTACCATCTTCCCTCTACCCTCTACCATCTTCCCTCTACCATCTACCATCTTCCCTCTACCATCTTCCCTCTACCATCTTCCCTCTACCATCTACCATCTTCCCTCTACCATCTTCCCTCCTCCCTCTACCCTCTTCCCTCTACCATCTTCCCTCTACCATCTACCCTCTACCATCTACCATCTTCCCTCTACCCTCCTCCCTCTACCCTCTACCCTCTTCGCTCCTCCCTCTTCCCTCTACCATCTTCCCTCTACCATCTACCCTCTTCCCTCCTCCCTATACCCTCTTCCCTCTACCCTCCTCCCTCTACCCTCTTCCCTCTACCCTCCTCCCTCTACCCTCTTCCTTCCTCCCTCTACCCCTTCCCTCTTCCCTCTACCCTCTTCCCTCCTCCCTCTACCCTCTGCTAATGGGCTGTCAGTACATTTAACCTGCTTTGAAGAACACTGCAGACAGTCTGCCTCTGAGCCCAGAGATGAGTGCTTATAGATTCTGACCATGATACCTCACCTAACCAGGAGTCTACAGCAGACAATGTGTGTGTGTGTGTGTGTGTGTGTGTGTGTGTGTGTGTCTATGTGTGTGTGTGTGTCTCTCTATGTGTGTGTGTGTGTGTCTCTATGTGTGTGTGTGTCTCTATGTGTGTGTGTGTCTCTATGTGTGCGTGTGTGTGTCTCTATGTGTGTGTGTGTCTCTATGTGTGTGTGTGTCTCTATGTGTGTGTGTGTCTCTATGTGTGTGTGTGTGTCTCTATGTGTGTGTGTCTCTATGTGTGTGTGTGTGTCTCTATGTGTGTGTGTCTCTATGTGTGTGTGTGTCTCTATGTGTGTGTGTGTGTCTCTATGTGTGTGTGTGTCTCTATGTGTGTGTGTGTCTCTATGTGTGTGTGTCTCTATGTGTGTGTGTGTCTCTATGTGTGTGTGTGTCTCTGTGTGTGTGTGTCTCTATGTGTGTGTGTGTGTGTCTCTATGTGTGTGTGTCTCTCTATGTGTGTGTGTGTCTCTATGTGTGTGTGTGTGTGTCTCTATGTGTGTGTGTGTCTCTCTATGTGTGTGTGTGTCTCTATGTGTGTGTGTGTCTCTATGTGTGTGTGTGTGTGTGTCTCTATGTGTGTGTGTCTCTATGTGTGTGTGTCTCTATATGTGTGTGTGTCTCTATGTGTGTGTGTGTGTCTATGTGTGTGTGTGTCTCTATGTGTGTGTGTGTCTCTATGTGTGTGTGTGTCTCTATGTGTGTGTGTGTGTCTCTATGTGTGTGTGTCTCTATATGTGTGTGTGTGTCTCTATGTGTGTGTGTGTCTCTATGTGTGTGTGTGTCTCTCTATGTGTGTGTGTGTCTCTATGTGTGTGTGTCTCTATGTGTGTGTGTGTGTCTCTATGTGTGTGTGTCTCTATGTGTGTGTGTCTCTATGTGTGTGTGTGTCTCTATGTGTGTGTGTCTCTATGTGTGTGTGTGTGTCTCTATGTGTGTGTGTCTCTATGTGTGTGTGTCTCTATGTGTGTGTGTGTCTCTATGTGTGTGTGTGTCTCTATGTGTGTGTGTGTGTGTGTGTCTATGTGTGTGTGTGTGTCTCTCTATGTGTGTGTGTGTGTGTGTGTGTCTCTATGTGTGTGTGTGTCTCTATGTGTGTGTGTGTCTCTATGTGTGTGTGTGTGTCTCTATGTGTGTGTGTCTCTATGTGTGTGTGTCTCTATGTGTGTGTGTGTGTCTCTATGTGTGTGTGTGTCTCTATGTGTGTGTGTCTCTATGTGTGTGTGTCTCTATGTGTGTGTGTGTGTCTCTATGTGTGTGTGTCTCTATGTGTGTGTGTCTCTCTATGTGTGTGTGTGTCTCTATGTGTGTGTGTCTCTATGTGTGTGTGTGTATTAACACTGGGATTGGGGTAGGAGATGAGTAAAAGTTGGGATGAGGGTTGTGAAGGTATTTTGCGGTGTGACTAGTCTAAACGACGGGGGAATGAGGAAATGACACAGCCTGATGACTCACACTAAATTCCACCGCCGCTCTGTCGTTCGTTACACACTTCAGTCTGAGACTGCCATCGTTGAAGTAGTTTGTGGTGATCAGGGACACGAGGAATGTTGTACAAAAATCAAAGTCATAGTAAAGTAAGTAGCTTTGTGGTGACCTGGCCTCCACAATCACCCGACCTCAACCCAACTGAGATGGGTTGGGATGAGTGAAGGAGAATCAGCCAACAAGTGCTCAGCATATGTGGGAACTCCTTCGAGACTATTTGGAAAAACATTCAGAGGTATTTGGTATTTTATTAGGATTCCCCATTAGCTGTTGATAAAAAGCAGCAGCTGCTCTTCCTGGGATTCCACACAAGTGAAGCTGGTTGAGAGAATGCCAAGAGTGTGCAAAGCTGTCATCAAGGCAAAGGGTGGCTATTTGAAGAATCTCAAATATAAAATATATATTTTAAAAATGTGTTTAACACTTTTTTGGTTACTACATGATTCCATATGTGTTACATAATACTGGCTGGGAATAGGGAAGGTTTAACTGACTGGGAACAGGGAAGGTTTAACTGACTGGGAACAGGGGAGTTTAACTGACTGGGAATAGGGAAGGTTTAACTGACTGGGAATAGGGAAGGTTTAACTGACTGGGAATAGGGAAGGTTTAACTGACTGGGAACAGGGAAGGTTTAACTGACTGGGAATAGGAAAGTTTAACTGACTGGGAATAGGGAAGGTTTAACTGACTGGGAATAGGGAAGGTTTAACTGACTGGGAACAGGGAAGGTTTAACTGACTGGGAATGGGGAAGGTTTAACTGACTGGGAATAGGGAAGGTTTAACTGACTGGGAACAGGGAAGGTTTAACTGACTGGGAACAGGGAAGGTTTAACTGACTGGGAATAGGGAAGGTTTAACTGACTGGGAATAGGGAAGGTTTAACTGACTGGGAATAGGGAAGGTTTAACTGACTGGGAATAGGGAAGGTTTAACTGACTGGGAACAGGGAAGGTTTAACTGACTGGGAATAGGGAAGTTTAACTGACTGGGAATAGGGAAGGTTTAACTGACTGGGAATAGGGAAGGTTTAACTGACTGGGAAAAGGGAATGTTTAACTGACTGGGAATAGGGAAGGTTTAACTGACTGGGAATAACACTGACTGGGAATAGGGAAGGTTTAACTGACTGGGAACAGGGAAGGTTTAACTGACTGGGAATAGGGAAGGTTTAACTGACTGGGAATAACACTGACTGGGAACAGGGAAGGTTTAACTGACTGGGAATAGGGAAGGTTTAACTGACTGGGAATAGGGAAGATTTAACTGACTGGGAACAGGGAAGGTTTAACTGACTGGGAACAGGGAAGGTTTAACTGACTGGGAATAGGGAAGGTTTAACTGACTGGGAATAGGGAAGGTTTAACTGACTGGGAATAGGGAAGGTTTAACTGACTGGGAACAGGGAAGGTTTAACTGACTGGGAATAGGGAAGGTTTAACTGACTGGGAACAGGGAAGGTTTAACTGACTGGGAACAGGGAAGCTTTAACTCAGCCAGGGAATGACACTGACTGGGAATAGGGAAGGTTTAACTCAGCCAGGGAATAACACTGACTGGGAACAGGGCAGGAAGGAGAGTTGACTACTGGGGAGAAGAGAATGGGGATTTAAAGGAAAAACGATTACCTCACTTTTATATTTTGAGTCCAGTGCTAGTCAATGGAAGGCAGCAGGGTGTTTTTAAGAGAGAGGGAAGTGAGTGAGTGTGGAGGAGAGGTGCATGGGAAAGGACGGACGGACGGACGGGGGTGGTGGTTACGGAGGGGGTACGGAGAGGGGGGTTGGGTGTACGGATAGGGGGTGTACGGAGAGGGGGGTTGGGTGTGTGAGTTGGCTGATGTACCACAAGACTACTGTCAGCAATGAACATCTCACATGAACACCAACACACAGACACATACTACAAGACATCAGTAGATAATACCAATAGTACTCTCAGTACTCTCAGTAGATAATACCAATAGTACTCTCAGTAGGTAATACCAATAGTACTCTCAGTAGATAATACCAATAGTACTCTCAGTAGATAATACCAATAGTACTCTCAGTAGATAATACCAATAGTACTCTCAGTAGATAATACCAATAGTACTCTCAGTACTCTCAGTAGATAATACCAATAGTACTCTCAGTAGGTAATACCAATAGTACTCTCAGTAGATAATACCAATAGTACTCTCAGTAGATAATACCAATAGTACTCTCAGTAGATAATACCAATAGTACTCTCAGTACTCTCAGTAGATAATACCAATAGTACTCTCAGTAGATAATACCAATAGTACTCTCAGTAGATAATACCAATAGTACTCTCAGTAGATAATACCAATAGTACTCTCAGTACTCTCAGTAGATAATACCAATAGTACTCTCAGTAGATAATACCAATAGTACTCTCAGTAGATAATACCAATAGTACTCTCAGTACTCTCGGTACGTAATACCAATAGTACTCTCAGTAGATAATACCAATAGTACTCTCAGTACTCTCAGTACGTAATACCAATAGTACTCTCAGTAGATAATACCAATAGTACTCTCAGTACTCTCAGTAGATAATACCAATAGTACTCTCAGTAGGTAATACCAATAGTACTCTCAGTACTCTCAGTACGTAATACCAATAGTACTCTCAGTACTCTCAGTAGATAATACCAATAGTACTCTCAGTAGGTAATACCAATAGTATTCTCAGTAGATAATACCAATAGTACTCTCAGTAGGTAATACCAATAGCACTCTCAGTAGGTAATACCAATAGTACTCTCAGTAGATAATACCAATAGTACTCTCAGTACTCTCAGTAGATAATACCAATAGTACTCTCAGTAGGTAATACCAATAGTACTCTCAGTACTCTCAGTACGTAATACCAATAGTACTCTCAGTACTCTCAGTAGGTAATACCAATAGTACTCTCAGTAGGTAATACCAATAGCACTCTCAGTACGTAATACCAATAGTACTCTCAGTAGGTAATACCAATAGCACTCTCAGTAGGTAATACCAATAGTACTCTCAGTAGGTAATACCAATAGTACTCTCAGTACTCTCAGTAGATAATACCAATAGTACTCTCAGTACTCTCAGTAGATAATACCAATAGTACTCTCAGTAGATAATACCAATAGTACTCTCAGTAGGTAATACCAATAGTACTCTCAGTACTCTCAGTAGATAATACCAATAGTACTCTCAGTACTCTCAGTAGGTAATACCAATAGTACTCAGTAGGTAATACCAATAGTACTCAGTACTCTCAGTAGATAATACCAATAGTACTCTCAGTACTCTCAGTAGGTAATACCAATAGTACTCTCAGTAGATAATACCAATAGTACTCTCAGTAGATAATACCAATAGTACTCTCAGTACTCTCAGTAGGTAATATCAATAGTACTCTCAGTAGATAATACCAATAGTACTCTCAGTAGATAATACCAATAGTACTCTCAGTAGATAATACCAATAGTACTCTCAGTAGGTAATACCAATAGTACTCTCAGTAGGTAATATCAATAGTACTCTCAGTTGATAATACCAATAGTACTCTCAGTAGATAATACCAATAGTACTCTCAGTAGATAATACCAATAGTACTCTCAGTACTCTCAGTAGGTAATACCAATAGTACTCTCAGTAGATAATACCAATAGTACTCTCAGTAGATAATACCAATAGTACTCTCAGTAGATAATACCAATAGTACTCTCAGTAGATAATACCAATAGTACTCTCAGTAGATAATACCAATAGTACTCTCAGTATTCTCAGTAGGTAATACCAATAGTACTCTCAGTAGATAATACCAATAGTACTCTCAGTAGGTTATACCAATAGTACTCTCAGTAGATAATACCAACAGTACTCTCAGTAGATAATACCAATAGTACTCTCAGTAAGTAATACCAATAGTACTCTCAGTAGATAATACCAATAGTACTCTCAGTAGATAATACCAATAGTACTCTCAGTAGGTAATACCAATAGTACTCTCAGTAGATAATACCAACAGTACTCTCAGTAGGTAATACCAATAGTACTCTCAGTAGATAATACCAACAGTACTCTCAGTAGATAATACCAATAGTACTCTCAGTAGATAATACCAATAGTACTCTCAGTAGGTAATACCAATAGTACTCTCAGTAGGTAATATCAATAGTACTCTCAGTAGATAATACCAATAGTACTCTCAGTACTCTCAGTAGGTAATACCAATAGTACTCTCAGTAGGTAATACCAATAGTACTCTCAGTAGATAATACCAATAGTACTCTCAGTAGATAATACCAATAGTACTCTCAGTAGATAATACCAATAGTACTCTTAGTAGATAATACCAATAGTACTCTCAGTAGATAATACCAATAGTACTCTCAGTACTCTCAGTAGGTAATACCAATAGTACTCTCAGTAGATAATACCAATAGTACTCTCAGTAGATAATACCAATAGTACTCTCAGTAGATAATACCAATAGTACTCTCAGTAGATAATACCAATAGTACTCTCAGTAGATAATACCAATAGTACTCTCAGTAGGTAATACCAATAGTACTCTCAGTAGATAATACCAATAGTACTCTCAGTAGGTTATACCAATAGTACTCTCAGTAGATAATACCAACAGTACTCTCAGTAGATAATACCAATAGTACTCTCAGTAAGTAATACCAATAGTACTCTCAGTAGATAATACCAATAGTACTCTCAGTAGATAATACCAATAGTACTCTCAGTAGGTAATACCAATAGTACTTCAGTAGATAATACCAACAGTACTCTCAGTAGGTAATACCAATAGTACTCTCAGTAGATAATACCAACAGTACTCTCAGTAGATAATACCAATAGTACTCTCAGTAGATAATACCAATAGTACTCTCAGTAGGTAATACCAATAGTACTCTCAGTAGGTAATATCAATAGTACTCAGTAGATAATACCAATAGTACTCTCAGTACTCTCAGTAGGTAATACCAATAGTACTCTCAGTAGGTAATACCAATAGTACTCTCAGTAGATAATACCAATAGTACTCTCAGTAGATAATACCAATAGTACTCTCAGTAGATAATACCAATAGTACTCTTAGTAGATAATACCAATAGTACTCTCAGTAGATAATACCAATAGTACTCTCAGTAGGTAATACCAATAGTACTCTCAGTAGGTAATACCAATAGTACTCTCAGTAGGTAATATCAATAGTACTCTCAGTAGATAATACCAATAGTACTCTCAGTAGATAATACCAATAGTACTCTCAGTAGATAATACCAATAGTACTCAGTACTCTCAGTAGGTAATACCAATAGTACTCTCAGTACTCTCAGTAGATAATACCAATAGTACTCTCAGTACTCTCAGTAGATAATACCAATAGTACTCTCAGTAGATAATACCAATATTACTCTCAGTAGATAATACCAATAGTACTCTCAGTAGATAATACCAATAGTACTCTCAGTAGGTAATATCAATAGTACTCTCAGTAGATAATACCAATAGTACTCTCAGTAGATAATACCAATAGTACTCTCAGTACTCTCAGTAGGTAATACCAATAGTACTCTCAGTAGATAATACCAATAGTACTCTCAGTAGGTAATACCAATAGTACTCTCAGTAGGTAATACCAATAGTACTCTCAGTAGGTAATACCAATAGTACTCTCAGTAGGTAATACCAATAGTACTCTCAGTAGATAATACCAATAGTACTCTCAGTAGGTAATACCAATAGTACTCTCAGTAGATAATACCAATAGTACTCTCAGTAGATAATACCAATATTACTCTCAGTAGATAATACCAATAGTACTCTCAGTAGATAATACCAATAGTACTCTCAGTACTCTCAGTAGGTAATACCAATAGTACTCTCAGTAGATAATACCAATAGTACTCTCAGTAGATAATACCAATAGTACTCTCAGTAGATAATAGCAATAGTACTCTCAGTACTCTCAGTAGGTAATACCAATAGTACTCAGTAGATAATACCAATAGTACTCTCAGTAGATAATACCAATAGTACTCTCAGTAGGTAATATCAATAGTACTCTCAGTAGATAATACCAATAGTACTCTCAGTAGATAATACCAATAGTACTCTCAGTAGATAATACCAACAGTACTCTCAGTAGGTAATACCAATAGTACTCTCAGTAGATAATACCAACAGTACTCTCAGTAGATAATACCAATAGTACTCTCAGTAGATAATACCAATAGTACTCTCAGTAGGTAATACCAATAGTACTCTCAGTACTCTCAGTACGTAATACCAATAGTACTCTCAGTACTCTCAGTAGGTAATACCAATAGTACTCTCAGTAGGTAATACCAATAGCACTCTCAGTACGTAATACCAATAGTACTCTCAGTAGGTAATACCAATAGCACTCTCAGTAGGTAATACCAATAGTACTCTCAGTAGGTAATACCAATAGTACTCTCAGTACTCTCAGTAGATAATACCAATAGTACTCTCAGTACTCTCAGTAGATAATACCAATAGTACTCTCAGTAGATAATACCAATAGTACTCTCAGTAGGTAATACCAATAGTACTCTCAGTACTCTCAGTAGATAATACCAATAGTACTCTCAGTACTCTCAGTAGGTAATACCAATAGTACTCTCAGTAGGTAATACCAATAGTACTCTCAGTACTCTCAGTAGATAATACCAATAGTACTCTCAGTACTCTCAGTAGGTAATACCAATAGTACTCTCAGTAGATAATACCAATAGTACTCTCAGTAGATAATACCAATAGTACTCTCAGTACTCTCAGTAGGTAATATCAATAGTACTCTCAGTAGATAATACCAATAGTACTCTCAGTAGATAATACCAATAGTACTCTCAGTAGATAATACCAATAGTACTCTCAGTAGGTAATACCAATAGTACTCTCAGTAGGTAATATCAATAGTACTCTCAGTTGATAATACCAATAGTACTCTCAGTAGATAATACCAATAGTACTCTCAGTAGATAATACCAATAGTACTCTCAGTACTCTCAGTAGGTAATACCAATAGTACTCTCAGTAGATAATACCAATAGTACTCTCAGTAGATAATACCAATAGTACTCTCAGTAGATAATACCAATAGTACTCTCAGTAGATAATACCAATAGTACTCTCAGTAGATAATACCAATAGTACTCTCAGTATTCTCAGTAGGTAATACCAATAGTACTCTCAGTAGATAATACCAATAGTACTCTCAGTAGGTTATACCAATAGTACTCTCAGTAGATAATACCAACAGTACTCTCAGTAGATAATACCAATAGTACTCTCAGTAAGTAATACCAATAGTACTCTCAGTAGATAATACCAATAGTACTCTCAGTAGATAATACCAATAGTACTCTCAGTAGGTAATACCAATAGTACTCTCAGTAGATAATACCAACAGTACTCTCAGTAGGTAATACCAATAGTACTCTCAGTAGATAATACCAACAGTACTCTCAGTAGATAATACCAATAGTACTCTCAGTAGATAATACCAATAGTACTCTCAGTAGGTAATACCAATAGTACTCTCAGTAGGTAATATCAATAGTACTCTCAGTAGATAATACCAATAGTACTCTCAGTACTCTCAGTAGGTAATACCAATAGTACTCTCAGTAGGTAATACCAATAGTACTCTCAGTAGATAATACCAATAGTACTCTCAGTAGATAATACCAATAGTACTCTCAGTAGATAATACCAATAGTACTCTTAGTAGATAATACCAATAGTACTCTCAGTAGATAATACCAATAGTACTCTCAGTAGGTAATACCAATAGTACTCTCAGTAGGTAATATCAATAGTACTCTCAGTAGATAATACCAATAGTACTCTCAGTAGATAATACCAATAGTACTCTCAGTAGATAATACCAATAGTACTCTCAGTACTCTCAGTAGGTAATACCAATAGTACTCTCAGTACTCTCAGTAGATAATACCAATAGTACTCTCAGTACTCTCAGTAGATAATACCAATAGTACTCTCAGTAGATAATACCAATATTACTCTCAGTAGATAATACCAATAGTACTCTCAGTAGATAATACCAATAGTACTCTCAGTAGGTAATATCAATAGTACTCTCAGTAGATAATACCAATAGTACTCTCAGTAGATAATACCAATAGTACTCTCAGTACTCTCAGTAGGTAATACCAATAGTACTCTCAGTAGATAATACCAATAGTACTCTCAGTAGGTAATACCAATAGTACTCTCAGTAGGTAATACCAATAGTACTCTCAGTAGGTAATACCAATAGTACTCTCAGTAGGTAATACCAATAGTACTCTCAGTAGATAATACCAATAGTACTCTCAGTAGGTAATACCAATAGTACTCTCAGTAGATAATACCAATAGTACTCTCAGTAGATAATACCAATATTACTCTCAGTAGATAATACCAATAGTACTCTCAGTAGATAATACCAATAGTACTCTCAGTAGGTAATATCAATAGTACTCTCAGTAGATAATACCAATAGTACTCTCAGTAGATAATACCAATAGTACTCTCAGTAGATAATACCAATAGTACTCTCAGTAGATAATACCAATAGTACTCTCAGTACTCTCAGTAGGTAATACCAATATTACTCTCAGTAGATAATACCAATAGTACTCTCAGTACTCTCAGTAGATAATACCAATAGTACTCTCAGTAGATAATACCAATAGTACTCTCAGTACTCTCAGTAGGTAATACCAATAGTACTCTCAGTAGATAATACCAATAGTACTCTCAGTAGATAATACCAATAGTACTCTCAGTAGATAATAGCAATAGTACTCTCAGTACTCTCAGTAGGTAATACCAATAGTACTCAGTAGATAATACCAATAGTACTCTCAGTAGATAATACCAATAGTACTCTCAGTAGGTAATATCAATAGTACTCTCAGTAGATAATACCAATAGTACTCTCAGTAGATAATACCAATAGTACTCTCAGTAGATAATACCAATAGTACTCTCAGTAGGTAATACCAATAGTACTCTCAGTACTCTCAGTAGATAATACCAATAGTACTCTCAGTAGATAATACCAATAGTACTCTCAGTAGGTAATATCAATAGTACTCTCAGTAGATAATACCAATAGTACTCTCAGTAGATAATACCAATAGTACTCTCAGTAGATAATACCAATAGTACTCTCAGTAGATAATACCAATAGTACTCTCAGTACTCTCAGTAGATAATACCAATAGTACTCTCAGTAGATAATACCAATAGTACTCTCAGTACTCTCAGTAGGTAATACCAATAGTACTCTCAGTAGATAATACCAATAGTACTCTCAGTAGATAATACCAATAGTACTCTCAGTACTCTCAGTAGATAATACCAATAGTACTCTCAGTAGATAATACCAATAGTACTCTCAGTACTCTCAGTAGGTAATACCAATAGTACTCTCAGTAGATAATACCAATAGTACTCTCAGTAGATAATACCAATAGTACTATCAGTAGGTAATACCAATAGTACTCTCAGTAGATAATACCAATAGTACTCTCAGTACGTAATACCAATAGTACTCTCAGTACGTAATACCAATAGTACTCTCAGTAGATAATACCAATAGTACTCTCAGTACTCTCAGTAGATAATACCAATAGTACTCTCAGTAGATAATACCAATAGTACTCTCAGTAGATAATACCAATAGTACTCTCAGTACTCTCAGTAGATAATACCAATAGTACTCTCAGTACTCTCAGTAGGTAATACCAATAGTACTCTCAGTAGGTAATACCAATAGTACTCTCTCTACTCTCAGTAGGTAATACCAATAGTACTCTCAGTACTCTCAGTAGATAATACCAATAGTACTCTCAGTACTCTCAGTAGGTAATATCAATAGTACTCTCAGTAGATAATACCAATAGTACTCTCAGTAGATAATACCAATAGTACTCTCAGTAGGTAATACCAATAGTACTCTCAGTAGATAATACCAATAGTACTCTCAGTAGGTAATACCAATAGTACTCTCAGTAGATAATACCAATAGTACTCTCAGTAGATAATACCAATAGTACTCTCAGTAGATAATACCAATAGTACTCTCAGTATTCTCAGTAGGTAATACCAATAGTACTCTCAGTATTCTCAGTAGATAATAACAATAGTACTCTCAGTAGATAATACCAATAGTACTCTCAGTAGGTAATACCAATAGTACTCTCAGTAGGTAATATCAATAGTACTCTCAGTAGATAATACCAATAGTACTCTCAGTACTCTCAGTAGGTAATACCAATAGTACTCTCAGTAGGTAATACCAATAGTACTCTCAGTAGATAATACCAATAGTACTCTCAGTAGATAATACCAATAGTACTCTCAGTAGATAATACCAATAGTACTCTTAGTAGATAATACCAATAGTACTCTCAGTAGATAATACCAATAGTACTCTCAGTAGGTAATACCAATAGTACTCTCAGTAGGTAATATCAATAGTACTCTCAGTAGATAATACCAATAGTACTCTCAGTAGATAATACCAATAGTACTCTCAGTAGATAATACCAATAGTACTCTCAGTACTCTCAGTAGGTAATACCAATAGTACTCTCAGTACTCTCAGTAGATAATACCAATAGTACTCTCAGTACTCTCAGTAGATAATACCAATAGTACTCTCAGTAGATAATACCAATATTACTCTCAGTAGATAATACCAATAGTACTCTCAGTAGATAATACCAATAGTACTCTCAGTAGGTAATATCAATAGTACTCTCAGTAGATAATACCAATAGTACTCTCAGTAGATAATACCAATAGTACTCTCAGTAGATAATACCAATAGTACTCTCAGTAGATAATACCAATAGTACTCTCAGTACTCTCAGTAGGTAATACCAATAGTACTCTCAGTAGATAATACCAATAGTACTCTCAGTAGATAATACCAATAGTACTCTCAGTACTCTCAGTAGATAATACCAATAGTACTCTCAGTAGATAATACCAATAGTACTCTCAGTACTCTCAGTAGGTAATACCAATAGTACTCTCAGTACTCTCAGTAGATAATACCAATAGTACTCTCAGTACTCTCAGTAGATAATACCAATAGTACTCTCAGTAGATAATAGCAATAGTACTCTCAGTACTCTCAGTAGGTAATACCAATAGTACTCAGTAGATAATACCAATAGTACTCTCAGTAGATAATACCAATAGTACTATCAGTAGGTAATACCAATAGTACTCTCAGTAGATAATACCAATAGTACTCTCAGTACGTAATACCAATAGTACTCTCAGTACGTAATACCAATAGTACTCTCAGTAGATAATACCAATAGTACTCTCAGTACTCTCAGTAGATAATACCAATAGTACTCTCAGTAGATAATACCAATAGTACTCTCAGTAGATAATACCAATAGTACTCTCAGTACTCTCAGTAGATAATACCAATAGTACTCTCAGTAGGTAATACCAATAGTACTCTCAGTAGGTAATACCAATAGTACTCTCTCTACTCTCAGTAGGTAATACCAATAGTACTCTCAGTACTCTCAGTAGATAATACCAATAGTACTCTCAGTACTCTCAGTAGGTAATATCAATAGTACTCTCAGTAGATAATACCAATAGTACTCTCAGTAGATAATACCAATAGTACTCTCAGTAGATAATACCAATAGTACTCTCAGTAGATAATACCAATAGTACTCTCAGTAGGTAATACCAATAGTACTCTCAGTAGATAATACCAATAGTACTCTCAGTAGATAATACCAATAGTACTCTCAGTACTCTCAGTAGGTAATATCAATAGTACTCTCAGTAGATAATACCAATAGTACTCTCAGTAGGTAATACCAATAGTACTCTCAGTAGATAATACCAATAGTACTCTCAGTAGATAATACCAATAGTACTCTCAGTATTCTCAGTAGGTAATACCAATAGTACTCTCAGTATTCTCAGTAGATAATAACAATAGTACTCTCAGTAGATAATACCAATAGTACTCTCAGTAGGTAATACCAATAGTACTCTCAGTAGGTAATACCAATAGTACTCTCAGTAGGTAATACCAATAGTACTCTCAGTAGGTAATACCAATAGTACTCTCAGTAGGTAATACCAATAGTACTCTCAGTATTCTCAGTAGATAATAACAATAGTACTCTCAGTAGATAATACCAATAGTACTCTCAGTAGGTAATACCAATAGTACTCTCAGTAGGTAATACCAATAGTACTCTCAGTAGATAATACCAATAGTACTCTCAGTAGATAATACCAATAGTACTCTCAGTAGGTAATACCAATAGTACTCTCTCTACTCTCAGTAGACAACAACAATACTATTCTCAGTAGCTTCCAAATCACTTCTTTAGGCTACAGACATGAGAAATGTTTAATATTCCCTTATATTTATGTTATGTTAACAGTAAGCTTTCTCACATTAAAGTAAGTTGATTTGAAAGAGAGAATCGCTGAGTAAACAAATCCATCATTAAATCAATCAGTGATGAATGGAACCCTATTCCCTATATAGTGCACTACTTTAGAACAGAGCCCTATGGAACCCTCTTCCCTATATAGTGCACTACTTTAGACCAGAGCCCTATGGAACCCTCTTCCCTATATATAGTGCACTACTTTAGACCAGAGCCCTATATAACCCTATTCCCTATATATAGTGCACTACTTTAGACCAGAGCCCTATATAACCCTATTCCCTATATAGTGCACTACTTTAGACCAGAGCCCTATGGAACCCTCTTCCCTATATAGTGCACTACTTTAGAACAGAGCCCTATGGAACCCTATTCCCTATATAGTGCACTACTTTAGAACAGAGCCCTATGGAACCCTATTCCCTATATAGTGCACTACTTTAGAACAGAGCCCTATGGAACCCTCTTCCCTATATAGTGCACTACTTTAGACCAGAGCCCTATATAACCCTATTCCCTATATAGTGCACTACTTTAGACCAGAGCCCTATATAACCCTATTCCCTATATAGTGCACTACTTTAGACCAGAGCCCATAGGCCTATACATGCTCTAACCAACAGGACCCCAGAACACCTCTGCTATCGGTCTGCTCTGACCTACAGGACCCCAGAACACCTCTGCTATCAGTCTGCTCTGACCTACAGGACCCCAGAACACCTCTGCTATCAGTCTGCTCTGACCTACAGGACCCCAGAACACCTCTGCTATCAGTCTGCTCTGACCTACAGGACCCCAGAACACCTCTGCTATCAGTCTGCTCTGACCTACAGGACCCCAGAACACCTCTGCTATCGGTCTGCTCTGACCTCAGGACCCCAGAACACCTCTGCTATCAGTCTGCTCTGACCTACAGGACCCCAGAACACCTCTGCTATCAGTCTGCTCTGACCTACAGGACCCCAGAACACCTCTGCTATCGGTCTGCTCTGACCTACAGGACCCCAGAACACCTCTGCTATCAGTCTGCTCTGACCTACAGGACCCCAGAACACCTCTGCTATCAGTCTGCTCTGACCTACAGGACCCCAGAACACCTCTGCTATCAGTCTGCTCTGACCTACAGGA
>NC_088417.1:99415284-99417784 GCF_034236695.1 Oncorhynchus nerka | reverse complement strand
CAGTAAAACAATCAGCTCCCTCAACATTACAGTAAAACAATCAGCTCCCTCAACATTACAGTAAAATACTCAGCTCCCTCAACATTACAGTAAAACAATCAGCTCCCTCAGCATTACAGTAAAATAATCAGCTCCCTCAACATTACAGTAAAACAATCAGCTCCCTCAACATTACAGTAAAACAATCAGCTCCCTCAACATTACAGTAAAACAATCAGCTCCCTCAACATTACAGTAAAACAATCAGCTCCCTCAACATTACAGTAAAACCATCAGCTCCCTCAACATTACAGTAAAATACTCAGCTCCCTCAACATTACAGTAAAATAATCAGCTAGCTCCCTCAACATTACAGTAAAACAATCAGCTCCCTCAACATTACAGTAAAATACTCAGCTCCCTCAACATTACAGTAAAATAATCAGCTCCCTCAACATTACATAAAACACTCAGCTCCCTCAACATTACAGTAAAATACTCAGCTCCCTCAACATTACAGTAAAATAATCAGCTCCCTCAACATTACAGTAAAACAATCAGCTCCCTCAACATTACAGTAAAACAATCAGCTCCCTCAACATTACAGTAAAATAATCAGCTCCCTCAACATTACAGTAAAACAATCAGCTCCCTCAACATTACAGTAAAACAATCAGCTCCCTCAACATTACAGTAAAACAATCAGCTCCCTCAACATTACAGTAAAACAATCAGCTCCCTCAACATTACAGTAAAACAATGAGCTCCCTCAACATTACAGTAAAACAATCAGATCCCTCAACATTACAGTAAAATACTCAGCTCCCTCAACATTACAGTAAAATACTCAGCTCCCTCAACATTACAGTAAAATAATCAGATCCCTCAACATTACAGTAAAACAATCAGATCCCTCAACATTACAGTAAAACAATCAGACCCCTCAACATTACAGTAAAATACTCAGCTCCCTCAACATTACAGTAAAATAATCAGATCCCTCAACATTACAGTAAAATACTCAGAACCCTCAACATTACAGTAAAACAATCAGCTCCCTCAACATTACAGTAAAACAATCAGCTCCCTCAACATTACAGTAAAATACTCAGCTCCCTCAACATTACAGTAAAACAATCAGATCCCTCAACATTACAGTAAAATACTCAGCTCCCTCAACATTACAGTAAAACAATCAGATCCCTCAACATTACAGTAAAACAATCAGACCCCTCAACATTACAGTAAAACAATCAGCTCCCTCAACATTACAGTAAAACAATCAGCTCCCTCAACATTACAGTAAAACAATCAGCTCCCTCAACATTACAGTAAAACAATCAGCTCCCTCAACATTACAGTAAAATACTCAGCTCCCTCAACATTACAGTAAAACAATCAGATCCCTCAACATTACAGTAAAATACTCAGCTCCCTCAACATTACAGTAAAACAATCAGATCCTCAACATTACAGTAAAACAATCAGCTCCTCAACATTACAGTAAAACAATCAGCTCCTCAACATTACAGTAAAACAATCAGATCCTCAACATTACAGTAAAACAATCAGATCCCTCAACATTACAGTAAAACAATCAGATCCCTCAACATTACAGTAAAACAATCAGATCCCTCAACATTACAGTAAAACAATCAGCTCCCTCAACATTACAGTAAAATACTCAGAACCCTCAACATTACAGTAAAATACTCAGATCCCTCAACATTACAGTAAAACAATCAGACCCCTCAACATTACAGTAAAACAATCAGCTCCCTCAACATTACAGTAAAACAATCAGATCCCTCAACATTACAGTAAAACAATCAGCTCCCTCAACATTACAGTAAAACAATCAGACCCCTCAACATTACAGTAAAACAATCAGATCCCTCAACATTACAGTAAAACAATCAGATCCCTCAACATTACAGTAAAACAATCAGACCCCTCAACATTACAGTAAAACAATCAGCTCCCTCAACATTACAGTAAAACAATCAGATCCCTCAGCATTACAGTAAAACAATCAGCTCCCTCAACATTACAGTAAAACAATCAGCTCCCTCAACATTACAGTAAAACAATCAGCTCCCTCAACATTACAGTAAAACAATCAGCTCCCTCAACATTACAGTAAAACAATCAGATCCCTCAACATTACAGTAAAACAATCAGCTCCCTCAACATTACAGTAAAACAATCAGCTCCCTCAACATTACAGTAAAACAATCAGATCCCTCAACATTACAGTAAAACAATCAGATCCCTCAACATTACAGTAAAACAATCAGATCCCTCAACATTACAGTAAAATAATCTGCATCTATAATAAAGAGTCAAATCTAAAATAACAAGTAATAGAAGAGGTAGAATGCATAGGAATATCCTGATATGTACACAATAGGATACACAGAACATATAATGACCAATAGGATACACAGAGCAGATAATGACCAATAGGATACACAGAACATATAACGACCAATAGGATACACAGAGCAGATCATGACCAATA
>NC_088417.1:99387784-99410284 GCF_034236695.1 Oncorhynchus nerka | reverse complement strand
ACATGATAGCATCACGGCTCATGTGTATGTGACAAATAAATTTGATTTGATTTTGATTTGATAACTCACTTCTTAATCTTCATCCTCAGCTAAGAGAACTCACTTCCTCATCCTCACCATAGTTAGAGTCAGAGTACTCACTTCCTCATCCTCACCTTAGTTAGAGGAGTCAGAGTACTCACTTCCTCATCCTCGCCAAGTTATAGGAGTCAGAGTACTCACTTCCTCATCCTCACCAAGTTATAGGAGTCAGAGTACTCACTTCCTCATCCTAACTTTAGTTAGAGGAGTCAGAGTACTCACTTCCTCATCCTCACCATAGTTAGAGGAGTCAGAGTACTCACTTCCTCATCCTCACCAAGTTAGAGGAGTCAGAGTACTCACTTCCTCATCCTCACCAAGTTATAGGAGTCAGAGTACTCACGTCCTCATCCTCACCATAGTTAGAGGAGTCAGAGTACTCACTTCCTCATCCTCACCATAGTTAGAGGAGTCAGAGTACTCACTTCCTCATCCTCACCAAGTTAGAGGAGTCAGAGTACTCACTTCCTCATCCTCACCAAGTTATAGGAGTCAGAGTACTCACGTCCTCATCCTCACCATAGTTAGAGGAGTCAGAGTACTCACTTCCTCATCCTCACCATAGTTAGAGGAGTCAGAGTACTCACTTCCTCATCCTCACCAAGTTAGAGGAGTCAGAGTACTCACTTCCTCATCCTAACTTTAGTTAGAGGAGTCAGAGTACTCACTTCCTCATCCTCACCATAGTTAGAGGAGTCAGAGTACTCACTTCCTCATCTTCATCCTCAGCTAAGAGTTAGAGTCAGAGTACTCACTTCCTCATCCTCACCAAGTTAGAGGAGACAGAGTACTCACTTCCTCATCTTCACCAAGTTATAGGAGTCAGAGTACTCACTTCCTCATCCTCACCAAGTTATAGGAGTCAGAGTACTCACTTCCTCATCTTCATCCTCAGCTAAGAGTTAGAGTCAGAGTACTCACTTCCTCATCCTCACCAAGTTAGAGGAGACAGAGTACTCACTTCCTCATCCTCACCAAGTTATAGGAGTCAGAGTACTCACTTCCTCATCCTCACCAAGTTAGAGGAGTCAGAGTACTCACTTCCTCATCCTCACCTTAGTTAGAGGAGTCAGAGTACTCACTTCCTCATCCTCACCATAGTTAGAGGAGTCAGAGTACTCACGTCCTCATCCTCACCAAGTTAGAGGAGTCAGAGTACTGACTTCCTCATCCTCACCAAGTTATAGGAGTCAGAGTACTCACTTCCTCATCCTCACCATAGTTAGAGGAGTCAGAGTACTCACTTCCTCATCCTCACCATAGTTAGAGGAGTCAGAGTACTCACGTCCTCATCCTCACCAAGTTAGAGGAGTCAGAGTACTGACTTCCTCATCCTCACCAAGTTATAGGAGTCAGAGTACTCACTTCCTCATCCTCACCATAGTTAGAGGAGTCAGAGTACTCACTTCCTCATGCTCACCTTAATTAGAGGAGTCAAATAAATAAGTCCTAGGGTTTTTTGTGTTATACTTTTGCCATTGGTGTGTGGTTGTATTTTAATTGTCTAATTGTCATATAAATTCCAACCAATTAATCAAGGGTTAACCTACTCACGACACAACACAGTGGCTTGTGGGAAATCTTGAACATTATTAACGTATTATATGAAGATGAAGATTTACCTGTGAGTGACGGGGGAGAGCCGACAGGGGTCGACGGGTTGGACGAGAAGCTATTGTTAGTGTGGTCTGGAGAGTAGATCTGAAACCAACAATTAAATCACAGACAGTCAGTCAACACGTATGTGTGCATGCATGCCTGTGTGTGTGTGTGTGTGTGTGTGTGTGTGTGTGTGTGTGTGTGTGAGTGTGTGTGTGTGTGTGAGTGTGTGTGTGTACATTTTGGCCTAGGGGTGTAGGTTGAGGTGTGTGTTCTCTCCTCACCGAAGCGAGAGCCTTCCCCAGGGCGTCTCCCGTCTGAGAGCTGGTCGGTGCCCGGTTAGCTGTCACAGACACACACACACACACACACACACACACACACACACACACACACACACACACACACACACGGAATAAAGAAGTGGGATTCCGTAAGTATGGATGTTATTCATTTCAATAATTCCACCCTCCATCCTCCATCCCATAATCCCCCATCCATTCATCTCTCTATTCATTCATCCATCCCTCTTTCCCCTGAAGGCCCTAACCCACACCCTGCCACCCCCAGCTCCAGCTGTCACATCCTCAAGCCAAGCGTGTGTGTGTTTGTGTGTGTGTGTGTGTGTGTGTGTGGGGAAAGACAACCGAGCGTCCAGGGCAGCAAGTGAGGACCGCCTACAGCACTCTCACATTAATTGCCCAATCACATTGTTTCCCAGTTCTTTCACTGTTTAAGCGACACACGCTAACACACGCTAACACACGCTAACACACGCTAACACAAGCCTCTCTCTCGCCTCTTCTCTCTCACTGTGTTTAATACACACAGCATAGACTAGGGACCATCAACTAGATTCAGCCGCGGGCCATTTTTTTCTTGAGCGGATGGTCAGGGGGCCCGGAACATAAATACAAATAATTTGCAGAATGCAAATTGACCACAAGAAGCGCAAACAGATATATTTGACTAAAACAATAATTTCAAACCTTCCTTACATTTGTATGTGATCTCATGTAAATAAATAGGAACCGTCATGAATTTTTACACACACACACGGACCAGGCGTGATGGTCTATTTCAGGGTTCTCCAACTGACGGCCACCAGAATGAATTTGGACCGCGGGTGATTTTATTTGGCTCCTGAAGTTTTTAAATTTTTTTTTCATTATTTACATAATTTTCTTATCCAGAGCAACTTACAGGAGCAATTAGGGTTAAGTGCCTTGCTCAAGGGCATATCAATAGCTGTTTCTAAATATTATACCCTTCTTGTAAACCCCCCCCCAAAATATATATTTTTCTCTATCAGTTTAGCCATATAATTGGCTGTAGATCTATTAGATCTGCCTTTTCAGGATGATAAGGGGCGGCAGGTAGCCTAGTGATTAGTGACCTAGTGGTTAGAGTGTAGAGGCGGCAGGTAGCCTAGTGGTTAGATTGTAGAGGCGGCAGGTAGCCTAGTGGTTAGAGTGTAGAGGAGGCAGGTAGCCTAGTGGTTAGAGTGTAGAGGCGGCAGGTAGCCTAGTGGTTAGAGTGTAGAGGCGGCAGGTAGCCTACTGGTTAGAGTGTAGAGGAGGCAGGTAGCCTGGTGGTTAGAGTGTAGAGGAGGCAGGTAGCCTAGTGGTTAGAGTGTAGAGGCGGCAGGTAGCCTAGTGGTTAGAGTGTAGAGGTGGCAGGTAGCCTACTGGTTAGAGTGTAGAGGAGGCAGGTAGCCTGGTGGTTAGAGTGTAGAGGAGGCAGGTAGCCTAGTGGTTAGAGTGTAGAGGCGGCAGGTAGCCTAGTGGTTGGAGCGTTGGGCCAGTAACCGAAAGGTTGCTGGATTGAGTCCCCGAGCTGACAAGGTACAAATATTTCGTTCTGCCCCTGAACAAGGCAGTTAACCCCCTGTTCCCCGGTAGGTCGTCATTGTAAATAAGAATGTGTTCTTAACTGACTTGCCAAGTTAAATAAAGGTTAAATAAAAATGCTGAAATTTAAATTTGTATGACTTCATTTAAAAAAGGAGGGATACTTTAAACAGGGAAACTGAAAAATGTAACGTTTTAATAGTTGATTCTAACCTTTAACCTCTTCGAGATAGGGGGCGCTCTTTTAATTTTTGGATAAAAAATGTTCCCATTTTAAACAAGATATTTTGTCACGAAAAGATGCTCGACTATGCATGGAATTCACAGCTTTGGAAAGACAAAACTCTGACGTTTCCAAAACTGCAAAGATATTATCTGTGAGTGCCCAAGAAAAACACCTTGAGGATTGATTCTAAACATCGGGTTGCCATGTTTCTGTCGATATTATGAAGTTAATTTGGAAAAAAGTTCACATTTAAATGACTTAATAAAAAAATAAAAGAAATCTATATATTTTTTTTCTAACCAAACGTGATGAACAAAACGGAGCGATTTGTCCAACACAAATAATATTTTTTGTAGAAACGGAACATTTGCTATCTAACTGAGAGTCTCCTCATTGAAAACATCTGAAGTTCTTCAAAGGTAAATGATTTTATTTGAATCCTTTTCTGGTTTTTGTGAAAATGTTGCATGCTGAAAGCATATCAATACTGTTACACAAATGCTTGTTTAGCTATGGTTCAAAAGCATATTTTGAAAATCTGAGATGACAGTGTTGTTAAGGCTACCCCTGATTACTGCCCCTTCTGGAGGAATTGGGTACCCATATAAAACATGATACATTTTTGTCAAAAGTTGCTAATATATGCATATAAAAAATATTATCGAATAGAAAACACTCTAAAGCTTCTAAAACCGTTTAAATGTTGTCTCTATGTAAAGCAGAAGTGTCAGGGCATGCATTCTCCCAAAGTCTCTCTTGTAATGGAAAAAGTTGGCACCACTTTGACGTCATCGTATACGCACTTCCCAAGCAGTTACAACTCTGGGAACAGTCTGTATGTGTTCAGCGCGAAGCCTGCTTTCAATGAGGCGTGTCATTGTGAGAATCGCGCGCTCACGAGACTTTGAGCGTGCCGAAAGGTCTCGGTCACGCGGAAAAAATGTGTACGCCTTAGCGCGCTCTGCTCGTGTTCTCTCTTTTCCTCAGGATCGATTAAACGACGTGTGTGTTTCTGTTCGTCCTCACGATGCCTGTGTACCTTTATAACATGTTAAAGCTTAATTATGAACACAGTTTGACAAGTTTACTCGACATATAATATGTACTTTCGACGTTTTGGTGCGTATCCACTTGAAATTTGCCTACATTTCGACCGAAATGTGGCTAGTTTGAGAACCGAAAGACACAGACTTGAAAACTAAACGCTGGTTTGGTAAGTATAATCCCTTCCAGGTCTTTTGATGGAAGAACAGCAAAGGTAAGGGAATATTTATGTGGTAATTTTGGGTTTCTGTCGACTCCAAGATAGAGGAGGGATACAGCTAATGTAGGAGCGCCGACTCCCTAGTATAGCCTAGTGAACGCAACCTGTAACGTTAAAAATAAATGTAACACAGCGATTGCATTTAGAAGAAGTGTATCTTGCTATACATATGTAAAACATGCATATTTAGTCAAAGTTTATGATGTGTATTCCTTGTTAGCTGACGTTATCAGCCGGAGCTATTTCATTTCTCCTGAGTAGCATTTTTTGAACGATGCGTCATTGTAAACAGAGATTTATGGATATATATTGCAGATTATTGAAAAAAAAATGAATGTACTGTGTAACATGTTATATTACTGTCATCTGATGAAGATTTCAAAAGGTTAGTGAAATAATTTTTCTTTTAATCCTGCGTTTGTTGATTGCATATTTTTTCCTACTTGGCTATGCTAATGAGGTATGTCTGCGGTGGTGGTTGGACATAAATATGTGCTATGTTTTCGCCGTAAAACATTTTAGAAATCTGACTTGCTGGGTAGATAAACAACTTGTTTATCTTTCATTTGAGCTATTTTTCTTGTTAATGTGTGGAGGTTAAATATTTTTAGGATTATTTCTTGCATTCCCTGTGCCACATTACAGCTGAGGGGGTGGGGGGGGGGGTTCCTAAATGGGAACGTGTATCCCCATCAGGTTTTAACAAAAGGCTAAGCTTGAGAGCAAATAGATTAATTTCATTTCATTTGCGATTTTCATGAATAGTTAACGTTGCATTGTGGTAATGAGCTTGAGGCTGTAGTCACGATACCGGATCCGGGATGGCTCGACGCAAGAAGTTAATATTTCATAGTTTTAACCCTCCAAACTCATTTAGACATATGAATAAAGACAACAACAACAACACTCAACTTTTCCTGGATATGTACTATAAGCAGATCACCATCCACCCATTTAATCGCCATGGCAATTTAAAGTTTGTATCTTTTTGAGACACAATCCGTAATATAGTACACTTACCATAGTTAGGTTTTAGTCCAGAGAAACTGGATAAATTATCCAGGTCCTCAATGAGGCCCTTCAAGGTTGAAGCCCCAAGAGAACATTTGAATCACATTGATACTTCTGTCCCTAAGCCATACATTTTTTGCCCATTAATTTTATCATTAGATCTGATTTTTAATAAACAGGTATGGTGACAGAGGACAACCTTGTTTTAAAGCTTCTTGACAAATCTCAGGTATGGTGACAGAGGGCAACCTTGTTTTAAAGCTTCTTGACAAATCTCAGGTATGGTGACAGAGGGCAACCTTGTTTTAAAGCTTCTTGACAAATCTCAGGTATGGTGACAGAGGGCAACCTTGTTTTAAAGCTTCTTGACAAATCTCAGGTATGGTGACAGAGGGCAAACTTGTTTTAAAGCTTCTTGATAAATCTCAGGTATGGTGACAGAGGGCAACCTTGTTTTAAAGCTTCTTGACAAATCTCAGGTATGGTGACAGAGGACAACCTTGTTTTAAAGCTTCTTGACAAATCTCAGAGAAGTAACAGTTATTTATTATTTTACATAAAGGATTGTTGTGCATTACTTTTTTTTTCTTCTTATGACACATTTTCCAAAGTTGAAAAAATCCAGGCACTTACAAACAGATTCTTGACATACGGTATCAAATGCTTTCTCAAAATCTTCTATAAAGATTACACCTGGTTTCCCTGCAGTCTCATAGTTTTACATTATGTATTTGTATTTGTTTTTATAAATCACCTTTAATATTGCAGATAGATTGTAGCTTCAGTCACCATCCTCCATATAATTTCCTCAGTTTGTTTGATAAATGAAACACGATCTTTCCTGAATAAATTCCTTAACTAGTTGCTCCTACCCTCTACTTTTTTGAACATTTTGTTGAAAATCGCGCAACATTTCAGCGCCCTGCTACTCATGCCAGGAATATAGTACGTTCATATGGTTAGAATGTGTGGATAGGAAACCCTCGGACGTTTTTAAAACTGGTTAAATCACGACTGTGGCTATAACATAACGTGCGTTACATCGGAAAGCACAGGAAAACCTGATCACAGAAAATGGAAATAAATATCCTTGCGCCACTTCCAGCAATTGTTAACAGTGAGCCGAATTAGATAAGACCGAGCATTCAACTCCCACAGCATCCCCATGTTGTCTAGAGTCTTGTGAATTGAATCATCTTTGATTCTTGGTTGAACCGAAACAGGGGCACCACTTACCTCCAGTCTCCGCCCAGATCATTCCGGAAGAGCTCTCTCGTGAAATTTTTTCCAAGACGACAGCTAATGATTTTTACATCGCCTACGGATGATTTTTATCGCTTATTAACGTTTACTAATACCTAAAGTAGCATTACAAACGTATTTCGAAGTGTTTTGTGAAAGTTTATCGTCTACTTTTTGAATTTAAAAAAAATGACGTTACGTTGTGAAATCGCTGTTTTTTTCGTTTATCACACAGTCTACATATAACGATATCTTGGCTTTATATGGCCCGATTTAATCGAAATAAAGACCCAATAGTGTTTATGGGACATCTAGGAGTGCCAACAAAGAAGATGGTGAAAGGTAATGACTGTTTTCTATTTTATTGTGCGGTTTGTGTAACGCCGAAATGCTAATTATTTTGTTTACGTCCCCTGCTGTGCTTTTGTGTTGTAGTGTATTGGTGCATGCTATCAGATAATAGCTTCTCATGCTGTCGCCGAAAAGCATTTTAAAAATCTGACTTGTTGCCTGGATTCACAACGAGTGTAGCTTTAATTTGATACCCTGCATGTGTATTTTAATGAACTTTTGAGTTTTAACTAATACTATTAGCATTTAGCGGAGTGCATTTGCATTTCCAGAGCTCTAGTTGGGACGCAAGCGTCCCAAGTAGAAGCAAGAGGTTAAACTCCTTTTGTTTTGTGTCTAGATTACTCAGTGCTTCTGTTGTACATTTATCTACACCATTGATGTGTAATGTTAGATTTTCTATTGTTGTAAGTCTTTTCTCTGTTAAACAATACTGTTTTAGTTTGTGGGCCCAAAATTGAATTGAATGACCTCTAAAGGAACACTTAAAAGGATACGATCAGGTTCGCTGAACTTGTACAACAAAAAGCTACAAATTCCTCTGTTTTTTGATAAGAAAATAGTGTCAGTCAATGAACCCTGGTTTAAATTTTAAATTTCTCCTGCCATCGTGGAGAATTTCTGTCATATTTACATGGAGGGCTATAGGCTGATGGTCTGATCGCATTCCCCATCCTCGAAATACAATACATAGCAAATAGCATAGAAAAGGATACCGGAAAATAATCAATCTGACTAGCTTGATTAAGCCTCCAAGTATATCTTACAAGATCCGAGTTTTTAAGCCTCAAAATATCTGTAAATTCCAACATGTTCATAATATTTGTAATCTCTTTGAGCGCCAGAGGGTGACAGTTGGTAGTGTGATTACCTTCAAGGTCCATTGACGTGCTTAAAACTGTATTGTAGCACCCTACCATTATAATATAGTTATATGTATCTTGGAGACTAATTCAATTATTATAAATGTTTTCAAAGAAGGATTGTATTGTCATTATTCGGTCCATATAGATTTATGAGCCATCAAAAATGATGTTTATCATCATGTTCAACCGAATCCATCTTCCTTCAGGATCTATTTTAACGGAACTCAAGTTTTTGTACCCAGTTAATATTTAAATTTTAAAATGTAACATTTCTCATTTTAAAACTTTTGTGTGTTTTATGTTAACTGTTAATTTGTGAGTGTTAATATCACTTGCATTGGCAATGTCAATATATGTTTAGAGAGAGAGAGAGGTAGAGAGAGAAGTAGAGAGAGATCTCAGAGAGAGGTAGAGAGAGAGAGAGAGAGGTAGAGAGAGAGAGAGAGAGAGAGAGACAGACAGAGAGGAGACAGAGAGAGAGAGAGAGAGAGAGAGAGAGAGAGAGAGAGAGAGAAAGAGAAGGGGCTCTATTATCTATTTCACTTGCTTTGACAATGTAAACATATGTTTCCCATGCCAATAAATCCCCTTAAATTGAAATTGAACTGAGAGCTAGAGAGAGAGAGAGAGAGAGATCTCAGAGAGAGAAAGAATGATCGAGATCGATAGAGGGAGAGGGAAAGAGAGAATCATTGTGGAATGTTGGAGGACAAGCATCCAATCTGTTTCTGATTGTTCTATTATTTGTTCAGTGGGATTGAAAAAGAGCAGGACCATATGCTGGAATGTCTGTGGCGGTAGAGAGGAACAACACAGTGACACTCCAGCCATCACTGAGAGGAGGACACGTCACAGCTAATCACAGCAGAGTCAAAACCTTATGTGGTTCTATGTTAATCAGTCCATCTTGTATACGTTTAGTCTTCCTGTCTGTCTGTCTGTCTGTCTGTCTGTCTGTCTGTCTGTCTGTCTGTCTGTCTGTCTGTCTGTCTGTCTGTCTGTCTGTCTGTCTGTCTGTCCATCCATCACTTTGTCTGTCCGCCACATTGCTGGTCTTACCACTGTAATCAGCCCTGTCTTCTGTCCTGTCTTCTGCAGCCCTGTGTCCTTGTCCCCAGGTCTTACCCATCACGCTGTCTGTGCCGTTGGTGGTGGCAGTGCAGGAAGCTGTACTGTACTGATTGGAGGCACTGTTACGATGGAAACTGGACATGGGAGGAAGACTGGGGTTGATGTCTGCCGAGGAGTGTGACGGGTAGCTCTGTAGAGAGGGAGAATAGAGGGAGAGAAACAACCATCAGACTAACCCATTAGAACCCTCAGACTGACCATCTAACCATTGAGAACCCTCCGACGGACCATCTAACCATTTAGAACCCTCAGACGGACCATCTAACTCATTAGAACCCTCAGACTGACCATCTAACCATTTAGAACCCTCAGACGGACCATCTAACCATTTAGAACCCTCAGACTGACCATCTAACTCATTAGAACCCTCAGACTGATCATCTAACCATTTAGAACCCTCAGACTGACCATCTAACCATTTAGAACCCTCAGACGGACCATCTAACCATTTAGAACCATCAGACTGACCATCTAACTCATTAGAACCCTCAGACTGACCATCTAACTCATTAGAACCCTCAGACTGACCATCTAACCCATTATAACCCTCAGACTGACCATCTAACCATTTAGAACCATCAGACTGACCATCTAACCATTTAGAACCATCAGACTGACCATCTAACCATTTAGAACCATCAGACTGACCATCTAACTCATTAGAACCCTCAGACTGACCATCTAACTCATTAGAACCCTCCGACGGACCATCTAAACATTTAGAACCCTCAGACGGACCATCTAACTCATTAGAACCCTCAGACGGACCATCTAACCATTTAGAACCCTCAGACTGACCATCTAACTCATTAGAACCCTCAGACTGACCATCTAACTCATTAGAACCCTCAGACTGACCATCTAACCCAATAGAACCCTCAGACTGACCATCTAACCATTTAGAACCATCAGAATGACCATCTAACCCATTAGAACCCTCAGACTGACCATCTAACCATTTAGAACCCTCCGACGGACCATCTAACCATTTAGAACCCTCAGACTGACCATCTAACTCATTAGAACCCTCAGACGGACCATCTAACCCATTAGAACCCTCAGACTGACCATCTAACTCATTAGAACCTTCAGACTGACCATCTAACCCATTAGAACCCTCAGACTGACCATCTAACCCAATATAACCATCAGACGACCATCTAACCATTTAGAACAATCAGACTGACCATCTAACCCATTAGAACCCTCAGACTGACCATCTAACCATTTAGAACCCTCAGACTGACCATCTAACCATTTAGAACCATCAGACTGACCATCTAACCCATTTAGAACCATCAGACTGACCATCTAACCATTTAGAACCATCAGACTGACCATCTAACCATATAGAACCATCAGACTGACCATCTAACCCATTATAACCCTCAGACTGACCATCTAACCATTTAGAACCATCAGACTGACCATCTAACCCATTTAGAACCATCAGACTGACCATCTAACCCATTAGAACCACCAGACTGACCATCTAACCCATTATAACCCTCAGACTGACCATCTAACCCATTATAACCCTCAGACTGACCATCTAACCCATTATAACCCTCAGACTGACCATCTAACCCATTTAGAACCATCAGACTGACCATCTAACCCATTATAACCCTCAGACTGACCATCTAACCCATTATAACCCTCAGACTGACCATCTAACCCATTTAGAACCAACAGACTGACCATCTAACCATTTAGAACCATCAGACTGACCATCTAACCATTTAGAACCATCAGACTGACCATCTAACCCATTAGAACCCTCAGACTGACCATCTAACCCATTAGAACCCTCAGACTGACCATCTAACCCATTATAACCCTCAGACTGACCATCTAACCCATTATAACCCTCAGATTGACCATCTAACCCATTTAGAACCATCAGACTGACCATCTAACCCATTAGAACCCTCAGACTGACCATCTAACCATTTAGATCCCTCAGACTGACCATCTAACCATTTAGAACCATCAGACTGACCATCTAACCCATTCGAACCTAAAGCAATGAAAAGCAATAAGAGTGAGATGATATGGAGGCATACCAAGGCTAAGGAATAATCAACTGATGGAGAGAGGTAAGGGCAGGTAAGGGCAGGTAAGGGCAGGTAAGGGTGCTCTCGAGCAGCTAGATGTTCTTTACCATTTGGCCATCAGATTTGCCACCAATGCCTCTTATAGGACACATCACTGCACTCTATACTCTTCTGTAAACTGGTCATCTCTGTATACCCGTCACAAGACCCACTGGTTGATGCTTATTTATAAAACCCTCTTACGCCTCACTCCCTCCTATCTGAGATATCTACTGCAGCCCTCATCCTCCACATACGACACCCGTTCTGCCAGTCACATTTTGTTAAAGGTCCCCAAAGCACACACATCCCTGGGTCGCTCCTCTTTTCAGTTCGCTGCAGCTAGCGACTGGAATGACAGTTTTATCTCAATCTCTTCATTCAAAGACTCAATCATGGACACTCTGACTGACAGTTGTGGCTGCTTTGCGTGATGTGTTGTTGTCTCTACCTTCTTGCCCTTTGTGCTGTTGTCTGTGCCCAATAATGTTAATCTCAGCCCCCGTCCCCACAGGAGGCCAATTACCTTTTGGTAGGCCATCATTGTAAACAAGAATTAGTTAAATAAAAATAAAACAATGACAAGGAGACATAGAAAGTGACTGAAAGACAGACAGAGAAAGTTAGAAAATGAAAGGAAAGGAGGAGTGGAGAATAAGAAGGAGATAAGGAAAGGAAAGGAGGAGAATAGA
Organism: Oncorhynchus nerka; assembly: GCF_034236695.1. Taxonomy (NCBI): domain Eukaryota; kingdom Metazoa; phylum Chordata; class Actinopteri; order Salmoniformes; family Salmonidae; genus Oncorhynchus; species Oncorhynchus nerka. The sequence continues at coordinate 99,397,875 of NC_088417.1, read as the reverse complement.
TTAGAAAATTAGAAAGGAGATAAAGGAAAGGAAAATAGGAGATAAGAAAGGAAAGGAGGAGAGGAGAGTAGATTAGAATAAGAAGGAGATAAGGAAAGGAGGATAAGAGTAGGAAAATAAGGAGATAAGGAAAGGAAAGGAGGAGTGGAGAGTAGATTAGAATAAGAAGGAGATAAGGAAAGGAAAGGAGGAGTGGAGAGTAGATTAGAATAAGAAGGAGATAAGGAAAGGAGGAGTGGAGAGTAGATTAGAAAATAAGGAGATAAGGAAAGGAAAGGAGGAGAGGATACTCACCAGCCGGTCATGCAGGTGGGTGCCACAGTAGCTGCTGCTCTGGGGGCCGTGGGAGGAGTTACCCAGCATGCCGCTGTAACCAGGCTGGTTCATTCCACTGGAGGAGCTCCATGGGTCAGCACTGTGGTGACCGTCTACAGGGGCAAAGAGAGGGATGTGGTGACCGTCTACAGGGGCAAAGAGGAGGATGTGGTGACCGTCTACAGGGGCAAAGAGAGGGATGTGGTGACAGTCTACAGGGGCAAAGAGAGGGATGTGGTGACAGTCTACAGGGGCAAAGAGGAGGATGTGGTGACAGTCTACAGGGGCAAAGAGAGGGATGTGGTGACAGTCTACAGGGGCAAAGAGAGGGATGTGGTGACAGTCTACAGGGGCAAAGAGGAGGATGTGGTGACAGTCTACAGGGGCAAAGAGAGGGATGTGGTGACCGTCTACAGGGGCAAAGAGAGGGATGTGGTGACAGTCTACAGGGGCAAAGAGAGGGATGTGGTGACAGTCTACAGGGGCAAAGACTGGGATGTGGTGACAGTCTACAGGGGCAAAGAGAGGGATGTGGTGACAGTCTACAGGGGCAAAGAGGAGGATGTGGTGACAGTCTACAGGGGCAAAGAGAGGGATGTGGTGACAGTCTACAGGGGCAAAGAGAGGGATGTGGTGACCGTCTACAGGGCAAAGAGAGGGATGTGGTGACAGTCTACAGGGGCAAAGAGAGGGATGTGGTGACAGTCTACAGGGGCAAAGAGAGGGATGTGGTGACAGTCTACAGGGGCAAAGAGGAGGATGTGGTGACAGTCTACAGGGGCAAAGAGGAGGATGTGGTGACAGTCTACAGGGGCAAAGAGAGGGATGTGGTGACAGTCTACAGGGGCAAAGAGAGGGATGTGGTGACAGTCTACAGGGGCAAAGAGGAGGATGTGGTGACAGTCTACAGGGGCAAAGAGAGGGATGTGGTGACCGTCTACAGGGGCAAAGAGAGGGATGTGGTGACAGTCTACAGGGGCAAAGAGAGGGATGTGGTGACAGTCTACAGGGGCAAAGAGAGGGATGTGGTGACAGTCTACAGGGGCAAAGAGAGGGATGTGGTGACAGTCTACAGGGGCAAAGAGGAGGATGTGGTGACAGTCTACAGGGGCAAAGAGAGGGATGTGGTGACAGTCTACAGGGGCAAAGAGAGGGATGTGGTGACCGTCTACAGGGCAAAGAGAGGGATGTGGTGACAGTCTACAGGGGCAAAGAGAGGGATGTGGTGACAGTCTACAGGGGCAAAGAGGAGGATGAGGTGACAGTCTACAGGGGCAAAGAGAGGGATGTGGTGACAGTCTACAGGGGCAAAGAGGAGGATGTGGTGACAGTCTACAGGGGAAAAGAAGAGGATGAGGTGACAGTCTACAGGGGCAAAGAGAGGGATGTGGTGACAGTCTACAGGGGCAAAGAGAGGGATGTGGTGACAGTCTACAGGGGCAAAGAGGAGGATGAGGTGACAGTCTACAGGGGCAAAGAGAGGGATGTGGTGACAATCTACAGGGGCAAAGAGAGGGATGTGGTGACAGTCTACAGGGGCAAAGAGGAGGATGAGGGACCCCTCCTGGAACATACGCTTACGATCACATCATACACCCTGCTAACTAGATCACAGCATACACCCTGCTAACTAGATCACATCATACACCCTGCTAACTAGATCACATCATACACCCTGCTAACTAGATCACATCATACACCCTGCTAACTAGATCACATCATACACCCTGCTAACTAGATCACATCATACACCCTGCTAACTAGATCACATCATACACCCTGCTAACTAGATCACATCATACACCCTGCTAACTAGATCACAACATACACCCTGCTAACTAGATCACATCATACACCCTGCTAACTAGATCACATCATACACCCTGCTAACTAGATCACATCATACACCCTGCTAACTAGATCACATCATACACCCTGCTAACTAGATCACATCATACACCCTGCTAACTAGATCACATCATACACCCTGCTAACTAGATCACATCATACACCCTGCTAACTAGATCACATCATACACCCTGCTAACTAGATCACATCATACACCCTGCTAACTAGATCACATCATACACCCTGCTAACTAGATCACAGCATACACCCTGCTAACTAGATCACATCATACACCCTGCTAACTAGATCACATCATACACCCTGCTAACTAGATCACAACATACACCCTGCTAACTAGATCACATCATACACCCTGCTAACTAGATCACAGCATACACCCTGCTAACTAGATCACATCATACACCCTGCTAACTGAATACACAACATACACCCTGCTAACTAGATCACATCATACACCCTGCTAACTAGATCACAACATACACCCTGCTAACTAGATCACAACATACACCCTGCTAACTAGATCACATAATACACCCTGCTAACTGAATACAACATACACCCTGCTAACTAGATCACAACATACACCCTGCTAACTAGATCACAACATACACCCTGCTAACTGAATACACAACATACACCCTGCTAACTAGATCACAACATACACCCTGCTAACTAGATCACATAATACACCCTGCTAACTGAATACAACATACACCCTGCTAACTAGATCACAACATACACCCTGCTAACTAGATCACATAATACACCCTGCTAACTGAATACAACATACACCCTGCTAACTAGATCACAACATACACCCTGCTAACTAGATCACATCATACACCCTGCTAACTGAATACACAACATACACCCTGCTAACTAGATCACATCAGATCACATCATACACCCTGCTAACTGAATACAACATACACCCTGCTAACTAGATCACCCTGCTAACTAGATCACAGCATACACCCTGCTAACTAGATCACATCATACACCCTGCTAACTAGATCACAACATACACCCTGCTAACTAGATCACATCATACACCCTGCTAACTAGATCACAACATACACCCTGCTAACTAGATCACATCATACACCCTGCTAACTAGATCACAGCATACACCCTGCTAACTAGATCACATCATACACCCTGCTAACTAGATCACATCATACACCCTGCGAACTAGATCACATCATACACCCTGCTAACTAGATCACATCATACACCCTGCTAACTAGATCACATCATACACCCTGCTAACTAGATCACATCATACACCCTGCTAACTAGATCACAGCATACACCCTGCTAACTAGATCACATCATACACCCTGCTAACTAGATCACATCATACACCCTGCTAACTAGATCACATCATACACCCTGCTAACTAGATCACATCATACACCCTGCTAACTAGATCACATCATACACCCTGCTAACTAGATCACATCATACACCCTGCTAACTAGATCACAACATACACCCTGCTAACTAGATCACATCATACACCCTGCTAACTAGATCACATCATACACCCTGCTAACTGAATACAAAAAGATCCAATCAGACAAGGTAGATGTGTGTATTAAATATAGTTTCAACAGTCCTATTGGTGTGTGATTATATTTTGAACTGTCTCCATCTATGGCACGTGATGCTTTCTATCAATCCCCTGGCCATTTTATTTATTTTACCTTTATTTAACTAGGCAAGTCAGTTAAGAACAAATTCTTATTTTCAATGACAGCCTGGGAACAGTGGGTTAACTGCCTGTTCAGGGGCAGAACGACAGATTTGTACCTTGTCAGCTCTGGGATTTGAACTTGCAACCTTTCGGTTACTAGTCCAACACTCTAACCACTAGGCTACCCTGCCATGTCACCTGTACTGTTACTATAATGTCTCTGGCTCTCTTCTGGAAGATAATACTTCCATTACCCTGTCTCCGTTTCCATCCTCCGCTGTGCACGAAACCCCAAGCTGCATGCCTACCGTGTGGCTGAGATCCTAACCCTTCCTACTGCATGGCTCTGAGCCCTCAACCACTTGCTGTGTGATTAGTAAGGCAGAGCAGCAGACAGTCCAGGCCAGACCAGAGGCTGTGATGTCACCAACAGCGAACACCAGCCCTCCAATTACAGGGAACCCTACTCATCTAACTTGGCTGGATTACTTCGTCTATCAATCCACAGCCAAAGCACTGTCTTTTTTTTGTATGTACAGTGCCTTCGGGAAGTATTCAGACCCTTTGACTTTTTCCAGATTTTGTTACGTTACAGCCTTATTCTAAAATGTATTTTTTTTTCTAAATGTACTCATCAATCTACACACAATACCCCATAAAAACAGGTTTTAATTTTTTTATTTTATTATATAAATAAATATCACATCTACATAAGTATTCAGACCTTTAACTCAGCATTCCGGCACAGCCAGAAGAGGACTGGCCACCCCTCATAGCCTGGTTCCTCTCCACCCGGCACAGCCAGAAGAGGACTGGCCACCCCTCAGAGCCTGGTTCCTCTCCACCCGGCACAGCCAGAAGAGGACTGGCCACCCCTCATAGCCTGGTTCCTCTTTACCCGGCACAGCCAGAAGAGGACTGGCCACCCCTCATAGCCTGGTTCCTCTCCACCCGGCACAGCCAGAAGAGGACTGGCCACCCCTCATAGCCTGGTTCCTCTCTACCCGGCACAGCCAGAAGAGGACTGGCCACCCCTCATAGCCTGGTTCCTCTCCACCCGGCACAGCCAGAAGAGGACTGGCCACCCCTCATAGCCTGGTTCCTCCCTAGGTTTATTCCTAGGTTCTGGCCTTTCTAGGGAGTTTTTCCTAGCCACTGTGCTTCTACACCTGCATTGCTTGCTGTTTGGGGTTTTAGGCTGTGTTTCTGTACAGCACTTTGAGACATCAGCTGATGTACGAAGGGCTATATAAATACATTTGATTTGATGGGAATAGGGTAGTGGACTATGTAGGGAATAGGGTAGTGGACTATGTAGGGAATAGGGTAGTGGACTATGTAGGGAATAGGGTAGTGGACTATGTAGGGAATAGGGTAGTGGAATGAATAGGGTAGTGGACTATGTAGGGAATAGAGTAGTGGACTATGTAGGGAATAGGGTAGTGGACTATGTAGGGAATAGGGTAGTGGACTATGTAGGGAATAGGGTAGTGCACTATGTAGGGAATAGGGTAGTGGAATGAATAGGGTAGTGGACTATGTAGGGAATAGGGTAGTGGACTATGTAGGGAATAGGGTAGTGCACTATGTAGGGAATAGGGTAGTGGAATGAATAGGGTAGTGGACTATGTAGGGAATATGGTAGTGGACTATGTAGGGAATAGGGTAGTGGACTATTTTGTTGAAGCACCTTTGGCAGCGATTACAGCATTGATTCTTCTTGGGTATGACGCTACAAGCTTGGCACGCTTGTATTTAGGGAGTTTCTCCCATTCTTCTCTGCAGATCCTCTCAAGCTCTGTCAGGTTGGATGGGTAGTATTGCTGCACAGCCATTTTCAGTTCTCCAGAGATGTTCGATCGCGTTCAAGTCCGGGCTCTGGCTGGGCAACTCAAGGACATTCAGATACTTGTCCTGAAGCCACTCCTGCGTTGTCTTGGCTCTGTGTTTAATGTCGTTTTCCTGTTGGAAGGTGAACCTTCGCCCCAGTCTGAGGTACTGAGTGCTCTGGAGCAGGTTTTCATCAAGGATCTCTCTGTACTTTGCTCCGTTCATCTTTCCCTTGATCCTGACTAGTCTCCTAGTCCCTGCCACTGAAAAACATCCCCACAGCTTGATGCTGCCACCACCATGCTTCACCGTAGGGATGGTGCCAGGTTTCCTCCAGATGTGACGCTTGGCATTCAGGCAAAAGTGTTCAATCTTGGTTTCAACAGACCAGGTCTGATGGGCTGAGAGTAATTTAGGTAGCTTTTGGCAAAGTGGGCTGTCATGTGCCTTTTACTGAGGAGTGGCTTCTATCTGTCCACTCTACTATAAAGGCCTGATTGGTGGAGTGCTGCAGAGATGGTTGTCCTTTTCGAAGGTTCTCCCATCTTCACAGAGGAACTCTGGAGCTCTGTCAGAGTGACCATCGGCTTCTTGGTCACCTCCCTGACCAAGGCCCTTCTCCCCCGATTGCTCAGTTTGGCCGGGCAGCCAGCTTTAGGAAGAGTCTTGGTGGTTTCAAACTTCTTCCATTTAAGAATGATGGAGGCCACTGTGTTCATGGGGACCTTCAAAGCTGCAAAAATGTTTTGGTATCCTTCCCCCAGATCTGTGCTTTGACACATCCTGTCTCAGAGCTCTACGGACAATTCCTTCGACCTCATGGCTTGGTTTTTGCTCTGACATGCATTGTCAACTGTGGGACCTTTTCATATAGACAGGTGTGCACCTTTCCAAATCATGTCCAATCAATTGAATTTATCACAAGTGGACCCCAATCAAGTTGTAGAAACATCTCTAGGATGGTCAATGGAAACAGGATGCACCTGAGCTCAATTTCGAGTTTCATCAGCAAAGGGTCTGAATACTTATGTAAATAAGATATTTTTAGTTTAAAAAAAAAGTAATACGTTTGAAAACATTGCTAAAAACCTGTTTTCTCTTTGTCAATATGGGGTATTGTGATGTCATTATGGGGTATTATGATGACATTATGGGGTATTGTGATGTCATTATGGGGTATTGTGATGACATTATGGGGTATTGAGGATTTTTAAAATAATTTAATCAATTTTAGAATAAAGCCTTGGAAAAAGTCAAGGGGTCTGAATACACTGTAACTATCTATCTTAGCGACACAATTGTTGTTCTCGTGTTATTCCATGATAGTTTGCCGCTCATTGTGTCCATCACCAAATCTATCCATCTATGAGTAAATATGAGGTTGGTTAAAGTATTAAGTATTAAGGATGAACAGAGTTGTGACAGAATCTAATCTATTACCTGGCATGAAGAAGGGGCTGGGGAACCCTCCACTGGGTGGCTTGGAGGAGGGGTACCCCGGTGAGTCCCTGTTGTAGTCAGCTGTGCTGGCAGATGGGGCATATACCTGGGAGAGAGAGAGAGAGAGAGAGAGAGAGAGAGAGAGAGAGAGAGAGAGAGAGAGAGAGAGAGAGAGAGAGAGAGAGAGAGAGAGAGAGAGAGAGAGAGAGAGAGAGAGAGAGAGAGAGAGAGAGAGTGGGTTAAACACCTTAGAGAGACAGGGTCATACGGACAACACCTTACAACAAGCTGCACTGTCACTGCTTCTCCGCAAGACTTTTGTTCTTCGGCAGCAAGAGCTGATGTTACCTACATGCGAATCATGTTTGTCAGTGACAGTAAACATTCAGGGTTACGTCAAGACCCACAGCGTGAATATCTGGAACAACGAGCAGTCTGACATCATCACCAGAGACTTAACTTTACTTAAGGTCTTATCATGTAGCCAGACACATTAGGTCTGACATGCCTCAGAACAACAACCAACCCCTGTTCTGCAACGTTTGAGTAAGGAGAATATAAGTGTGTGTGGTGAGAATGCAGAGAGGGAAAACACAGAAACCTGATAGTTACAGCAGGAAACAGCCTTCCCAGCCAACTTGGCCTCTTCCTCTGTGTGTGTGTGTGTGTGTGTGTGTGTGTGTGTGTGTGTGTGTGTGTGTGTGTGTGTGTGTGTGTGTGTGTGTGTGTGTGTGTGTGTGTGTGTGTGAGTGAGTGAGTGAGAGAGAGAGAGAGAGGCTCTCAGGATATCTTCGCCATGTCAGCTGCTGCTAAGACTAGAGATGTGTGTCAGACAGACAGCTAGCCAGCGTTATGCTAACTAGGCTAACGGGACCAGTCTGAGGCAGAGCAGACTACCCAACACAACACAGGGATGACAGTGTTACTATAGAAACACCCTTCTATTAGGTCAGGATCATACTAATTCCAAGACATTCAAGTTGTCCCCCAAAAAGTATGCCATGCTTTCTGTAACGAAACTGAATCTCGGAGAAATCATCAACCACGCTGGGGCGGCAGCGTAGCCTAGTGGTTAGAGTGTTGACTAGTAACTGAAAGGTTGCAAGTTCAAATCCCCGAACTGACAAGGTACAAATCTGTCATTCTGCTCCTGAACAAGGCAGTTAAACCACTGTTCCTAGGCCATCATTGAAAATAAGAAATTGTTCTTAACTGACTTGCATAGTTAAATAAAGGTAAAATAAAAACAACATTGTCTTTAAAAGGAAACATTCACCAAAGGATTGTGGTATTGAGTACACTTTATAGAGAGCACTGCTGGGAGGCTTGGTTCCCATGAAGCACCTTGCACCGCACCGAAAGGCCGGCCCGCCGGGCTCAATAATCATACCAGTGAGAGCTCCAAACTCAAGCAGGCCTGGTAATGCTGTCAGGCTCTAGTTGGGTTATGGGCAGGCCTGGTAATGCTGTCAGTCTCTAGTTGGGTTATGGGCAGGCCTGGTAATGCTGTCAGTCTCTAGTTGGGTTATGGGGGATATTTTGTCATATTTCCTGTCTTCCAACTCGAGACCCAAACTGGACACATTGTGCTGATTAACCCACTCACTCACTCACTCACGCATACTCATGCACAAGTATTCAAATACTTGCGAGACTATACATTTAGAAGAAAAAATGATATTCTAACAATGAGAAGGTTTTTTCTAAATGACATGATCTATATACACAAGGATATACCATGACGTTCTCAATGTGTCACTACAGTCGGCGTTGCCATGACGTTCTCAATGTGACACTGCAGTCAGCGTCTCCATGACGTTCTCAACGTGTCACTACAGTCGGCGTTGCCATGACGTGGGAGAAATTAAAATAATGGAATGAAGTTAGCTAAATGAGAAGGAGTAGGCTACAACAAGCAACCATCAAGAAGGCTGTTGTTTAATCTGAACGGAGTTGTTGTAGACAAGGACAGGAAGCACAGCAAAATAGCCTCAATTAGCCTTGGTAGCATAGCTGGCTATCTTAGCTGGCTAACATAGCTGGCTAACATAGCTGGCTATCTTAGCTGGATAACATAGCTGGCTATCTTAGCTGGCTAACATAGCTGGCTAACATAGCTGGGTATCTTAGCTGGATAACACAGCTGGTTAACACAGCTGGCTAACATAGCTGGCTAACATAGCTGGCTATCTTAGCTGGATAACACAGCTGGCTAACATAGCTGGCTAACATAGCTGGGTATCTTAGCTGGATAACACAGCTGGCTAACATAGCTGGCTAACATAGCTGGCTATCTTAGCTGGATAACACAGCTGGCTAACATAGCTGGCTATCTTAGCTGGCTATCTTAGCTGGCTAACATAGCTGGCTAACATAGCTGGCTATCTTAGCTGGCTATCTTAGCTGGCTAACACAGCTGGCTATCTTAGCTGGCTAACATAGCTGGCTAACATAGCTGGCTATCTTAGCTGGCTAACACAGCTGGCTAACATAGCTGGCTATCTTAGCTGGCTAACACAGCTGGCTAACATAGCTGGCTAACATAGCTGGCTAACACAGCTGGCTAACATAGCTGGCTATCTTAGCTGGCTAACACAGCTGGCTAACATAGCTGGCTATCTTAGCTGGCTAACACAGCTGGCTAACATAGCTGGCTATCTTAGCTGGCTAACATAGCTGGCTATCTTAGCTGGATAACACAGCTGGCTATCTTAGCTGGCTATCTTAGCTGGCTAACATAGCTGGCTAACATAGCTGGCTAACACAGCTGGCTAACATAGCTGGCTAACATAGCTGGCTATCTTAGCTGGCTAACACAGCTGGCTAACATAGCTGGCTATCTTAGCTGGCTAACATAGCTGGCTATCTTAGCTATCTTCCCTACATCGATTTGATGCAGTCAGGACAGGCACTACCAGATGGCATGACAGATGACTTATGG
>NC_088417.1:99372784-99382784 GCF_034236695.1 Oncorhynchus nerka | reverse complement strand
TAGTAACAGTGGTAGCCGGTAGTAACAGTCTCTAAGGTGCAGGGTAGAGTACCGGGTGGTAGCCAGTAGTAACAGTGGTAGCCGGTAGTAACAGTCTCTAAGGTGCAGGGTAGAGTACCGGGTGGTAGCCAGTAGTAACAGTCTCTAAGGTGCAGGGTAGAGTACCGGGTGGTAGCCAGGTAGTAACAGTCTCTAAGGTGCAGGGTAGAGTACCGGGTGGTTGCCAGGTTGTAACAGCATCTAAGGTGCAGGGTAGAGTACCGGGTGGTAGCAGGGTAGTAACAGTCTCTAAGGTGCAGGGTAGAGCACCGGGTGGTAGCCGGCTAGTAACAGTCTCTAAGTTGCAGGGTAGATACCGGGTGGTAGCCAGTAGTAACAGTCTCTAAGGTGCAGGGTAGATACCGGGTGGTAGCCAGTAGTAACAGTCTCTAAGGTGCAGGGTAGATACCGGGTGGTAGCCAGTAGTAACAGTCTCTAAGGTGCAGGGTAGATACCGGGTGGTAGCCAGTAGTAACAGTCTCTAAGGTGCAGGGTAGAGTACCGGGTGGTAGCCGGGTAGTAACAGTGATAAGGTTCAGCAGTCTGATGGCCTGTCTCAGCCTCCAGTATTTATGCTGCAGTAGTTTATGTGTCGGAGGGCTAGGGTCAGTTTGTTATATCTGGAGTACTTCTCCTGTCCTATTCGGTGTCCTGTGTGAATCTAAGTGTGCGTTCTCTAATTCTCCCCTTCTCTCTTTCTTTCTCTCTCTCGGAGGACCTGAGCCCTAGGACCGTGCCCCAGGACTACCTGACATGATGACTCCTTGCTGTCCTCAGTCCACCTGGCCGTGCTGCTGCTCCAGTTTCAACTGTTCTGCCTTATTATTATTCGACCATGCTGGTCATTTATGAACATTTGAAAATCTTGGCCATGTTCTGTTATAATCTCCACCCGGCACAGCCAGAAGAGGACTGGCCACCCCACATAGCCTGGTTCCTCTCTAGGTTTCTTCCTAGGTTTTGGCCTTTCTAGGGAGTTTTTCCTAGCCACCGTGCTTCTACACCTGCATTGTTTGCTGTTTGGGGTTTTAGGCTGGGTTTCTGTACAGCACTTTGAGATATCAGCTGATGTACGAAGGGCTTTATAAATACATTTGATTTGATATAGAAGTTGTTTTTCAGTCTCACAGTCCCAGCTTTGATGCACACGTACTGTCTCTGTCTGTTAGATGGTAGCAGGGTGAACAGACCGTGGCTCAGGTGGCTGAGGTCCTTGATGATCTTCTTGGCCTTCCTGTGATATCGGGTGTGGTAGATATCCTGGAGGACAGGCAGTGTGCCCCCTAATGACCCCCCAGGCGGGGATACAGCCCAATAGGATGCTCTCGATGGTGTAAAAGTGTGTCAGGATCTCAGGGACCAAGCCAGAGGTTGAAGAGGAGATGTTGCGCCTTCTTCATCATAGTGTCGGTGTCGGTGAACCATTTCAGATTGTCATTGACCCTGAGGACCATGGGAAGATTTTGACCCTCTCCACCTCGGTTATGTGGACGGGAGGGGACCGGGGGGGGTGCTCTCTCTGCTGTCTCCTGAAGTCCACGATCAGCTCCTTGGTTTTCGTTGACGTTGAGTGAGAGGTTATTTTCCTGCCACCACTCTACCAGGGCCCTCACCTCCTCCCTATAGACTGTCTTGTCGTTGTTGGTAATCAGGCCTACTACTGTTGTGTCGTTAGCAAACTTGACTATTGAGTTGGAGAGTCATGGGTGAACAGGGAGTACAGGAGGGGGCTGAGATCATACCCCTGTGGGGTCCCCGTGTTGAGGGTCAGTGTGGCGGAGGTGTTGTTGCCTACCCTCACCACCTGAGGGCGGCCCGTCAGGAAGTCCAGGATCCAGTTGCATTGGGAGGTGTTTAATCCCAGGGTCCTTAATGATGAGCTTGGAGGGCACTATGGTGTTGAAGGCTGAGCTGTAGTCAATGAACAGCATTCTTACATAGGTATTCCTCTTGTCCAGATGGGAAAGGGCAGTGTGCAGTGTGATGGAGATTGCATCGTTTGTGGACCTACGGTGGCGGTAAGCTAATTGGAATGGGTCTAGGGTGTCAGGCAGGGTGGAGGTGATATGATCCTTGACTAGTCTCTCAAAGCACTTCATGATGACAGAAGTGAGTACAACGGGGGCGATAGTTATTTAGTTCAGTTACCTTTGCTTTCTTGGGAACAGGAACAACGGTGGACATTTTGAAGCAAGTGGAGACAGCAGACTGGGACGGGGAGAGATTGAATCCGCCCGTAAACACACCAGCCAGCTGGTCTGCTCGTGGTATGAGGAAGCGGCTTGGAATGCAGTCAGCTCTGCCAGGGTTGCTCCTGTAAGCTGCTCTGAATAAGAACGTCTGCTAAGTGACCAATATGTGAATGGAAATGGTTAACACGATAGTGTGTGTGTGTGTGTGTGTGTGTGTGTGTGTGTGTGTGTGTGTGTGTGTGTGTGTGTGTGTGTGTGTGTGTGTGTGTGTGTGGTTGCCCTGGCCTCTTAACCCTATAATTACTACAACACCAGAGCATAGGATCAATTCCACACCAGGTCAAACCACAGGTATGTCATAATATCCAAATAGACACTCTGAACACAAGTGGGTTTAACATCATTTGAGGAAACTTTACTAAATGACACCATAAAAAGTTAGGAGTTTCAAAAACAAAAACAAACCTAAAAGTTGCTCAATGCAGAAGCAAGCACTCACACACACACACACACACACACACACACTCGCACCCAGACTCGCACCCAGACTCGCAAAACAGACTCGCAAAACAGACTCGCAAAACATACACACATTCGCACGCACGCACACACACACACACACATGCACACACACACACACACACACAGTTTACCACACTTGATCAGAAGCAGATGTGTTGCAATCCGCAGCTTGGAGAAGCAGTCACGAAACCCTTGGACCCCCCTCCCACACCCCCCAACCTCCTGCACCTGTGCCGGGCCTCAGCAGAACTAACACACAGCAGATTGGACCCAATGGACTAGAGCGGAAGGGTCCAGAGCAGACTGGATCAAATGTGCCAAAACCACCGGCATGACACCAGAACCAGAACAACAACACAGCCCACGTTCTGGAATCTATTCTTACCCAACTCTACATTCCACAGCCCCATACCCCATCCCTATACCCCATCCCTATACCCCATCCTTATACCCCATCCCTATACCCCATCCTTATACCCCATCCCTATACCCCATCCCTATACCCCATCCTCATACACCATCCCTATACCCCATCCTTATACCCCATCCCTATACCCCATCCTCATACCCCATCCCTATACCCCAGCCCTATACCCCATCCTTATACCCCATCCCTATACCCCATCCCTATACCCCATCCTTATACCCCATCCCTATACCCCATCCTCATACCCCATCCCTATACCCCAGCCCTATACCCTATACCCCAGCCCTGACCCCAGCCCTATACCCCAGCCCTATACCCTATACCCCAGCCCTATACCCCAGTCCTATACCCCAACCCTATACCCTATACCCCAGCCCTATACCCCAGCCCTATACCCCAGCCCTATACCCCAGTCCTATACCCCAGCCCTATACCCTATACCCCAGCCCTATACCCCAGCCCCATACCCCAGCCCTATACCCCAGCCCCATACCCCAGCCCTATACCCCAGCCCCATACCCCAGCCCTATACCCCAGCCCTATACCCCAGCCCCATACCGCAGCCCTATACCCCAGCCCTATACCCCAGTCCTATACCCCAGCCCCATACCCCAGCCCTATACCCCAGCCCTATACCCTATACCCCAGCCCTATACCCCATACCCCAGCCCTATACCACAGCCCCATACCCCAGCCCTATACCCCAGCCCTATACCCTATACCCCAGCCCTATACCCCAGCCCCATACCCCAGCCCTATACTCCAGCCCTATACCCCAGCCCTATACCCCAGCCCTATACCCCAGCCCCATACCGCAGCCCTATACTCCAGCCCTATACCCCCAGCCCTATACCCCAGCCCTATACCCCAGCCCCATACCGCAGCCCTATACCCCAGCCCCATACCCCAGCCCTATACCCCAGCCCCATACCGCAGCCCTATACCCCAGCCCCATACCCCAGCCCTATACCCCAGCCCCATCCTTATACCCCAGCCCTATACCCCATCCTTATACCCCAGCCCTATACCCCATCCCCCATCCCTATACCCCATCCCTATACCCCATCCTTATACCCCATCCCTATACCCCATCCTCATCCCTACCCCATCCCTATACCCCATCCCTATACCCCATCCTTATACCCCATCCTTATACCCCAGCCCTATACCCCAGCCCCATACCCCAGCCCTATACCCCATCCCTATACCCCATCCCTATACCCCATCCTTATACCCCCATCCCTATACCCCATCCCTATACCCCATCCTATACCCCCTATACCCTATACCCCAGCCCTATACCCCAGCCCCATACCCCAGCCCTATACCCCATCCTTATACCCCAGCCCTATACCCCAGCCCTATACCCCCCCAGCCCTATACCCTATACCCCAGCCCTGACCCCAGCCCTATACCCCAGCCCTATACCCTATACCCCAGTCCTATACCCCAGCCCTATACCCCAACCCTATACCCTATACCCCAGCCTATACCCCAGCCCTATACCCCAGCCCTATACCCTATACCCCAGCCCTATACCCCAGCCCCATACCCCAGCCCTATACCCCAGCCCCATACCCCAGCCCTATACCCCAGCCCTATACCGCAGCCCTATACCCCAGCCCTATACCCCAGTCCCATACCCCAGCCCCATACCCCAGCCCTATGCCCCCCCAGCCCTATACCCCAGCCCTATACCCCATACCCCAGCCCTATACCCCAGCCCCATACCCCAGCCCTATACCCTATACCCCAGCCCTATACCCCAGCCCCATACCCCAGCCCTATACCCCAGCCCCATACCCCATCCTTATACCCCAGCCCTATACCCCATCCCCCATCCTTATACCCCAGCCCTATACCCCATCCTTATACCCCAGCCCTATACCCCATCCCCATCACTATACCCCATCCCTATACCCCATCCTTATACCCCATCCCTATACCCCATCCTATACCCCAGCCCCATACCCCAGCCCTATACCCATACCCCATCCCTATACCTCATCCCTATACCCCAGCCCTATACCCCAGCCCCATACCCCAGCCCTATACCCATACCCCATCCCTATACCCCATCCCTATACCCCAGCCCCATAACCCAGCCCTATACCTCAGCCCTATACCCCAGTCCTATACCCCATCCCTTTACCTCATACCTATACCCCAGTCCTATACCCCATCCCTATACCTCATCCCTATACCCCAGTCCTATACCCCAGCCCTACCCCAGCCCTTTACCTTAGCCCTATAACCCAGCCCTATACCCCTGCCCTTTACCCCAGCCCTATACCTCAGCCCTATACCCCAGCCCTATACCTCAGCCCTATACCCCAGTCCTATACCCCAGCTCTATACCCCATCCCTTTACTCCATCCCTTTACCTTAGCCCTATACCCCAGCCCTATACCCCAGCCCTAAACCCCAGCCCTATACCCCAGCCCTATACCTCAGCCCTATACCCCAGTCCTATACCCCAGCCCTATACCCCATCCCTATACCCCAGCCCTTTACCTTAGCCCTATACCCCAGCCCTATACCCCACCCATATACCCCAGCCCTATACCCTATACCACATCCCTATACCCCAACCCTATACCCTATACCCCATCCCTATACCCCAGCCCTATACCCCATCCCTAACACCCAGCCTCAGCCCTATACCCCATCCCCCAGCCATATACCCCATACCCCAGCCCCATACCCCATACCCATACCCCAGCCTACCCCAGCCCTATACCCCAGCCCTACCCCAGCCCCATACCCCAGCCCTATACCCCAGCCCTATACCCCATCCCTATACCCCAGCCCTTTACCTTAGCCCTATACCCCAGTCCTATACCCCAGTCCTATACCCCAGCCCTATACCCTATACCCCACCCATACCCCAGCCCTATACCCTATACCACATCCCTATACCCCAGCCCTATACACTATACCTCATCCCTATACCCCAGTCCTATACTCCAGCCCTATACCCCAGCCCTATACTCCAGCCCTATACCCCAGCCCTATACCCCAGCCCTATACCCCATCCCTATACCCCAGTCCTATACCCCAGCCCTATACTCCAGCCCTATACCCCAGCCCTATACTCCAGCCCTATACCCCAGCCCTATACCCCAGCCCTATACTCCAGCCCTATACTCCAGTCCTATACTCCAGCCCTATACCCCAGTCCTATACCTCAGCCCTATACCCCAGCCCTATACCCCAGTCCTATACCCCAGTCCTATACTCCAGCCCTATACCCCAGCCCTATACTCCAGCCCTATACTCCAGTCCTATACTCCAGCCCTATACTCCAGCCCTATACTCCAGCCCTATACTCCAGCCCTATACCCCAGCCCTATACCCCAGCCCTTTACCACAGCCATGTACCCTATACCCCAGTCCTATACCTCAGCCCTATACCCCAGCCCTATACCCCAGCCCTATACCCCAGTCCTATACTCCAGCCCTATACTCCAGCCCTATACCCCATCCCTATACCCCAGTCCTATACCCCAGTCCTATACTCCAGCCCTATACCCCAGCCCTATACCCCATCCCTATACCCCAGTCCTATACCCCAGTCCTATACTCCAGCCCTATACTCCAGCCCTATACCTCAGCCCTATACCCCAGCCCTGTACCCCATCCCTATACCCCAGCCCTATACCCCATCCCTATACCCCAGTCCTATACTCCAGCCCTATACTCCAGCCCTATACTCCAGCCCTATACCCCAGCCCTATACCCCAGCCCTATACCCCATCCCTTTACCTTAGCCCTATACCCCATCCCTTTACCTTAGCCCTATACCCCAGCCCTATACTCCAGCCCTATACCCCATCCCTATACCCCAGTCCTATACCCCAGCCCTATACTCCAGCCCTATACCCCAGCCCTATACCCCAGCCCTATACCCCGGCCCTATACCCCATCCCTAAACCCCAGCCCTATACTCCAGCCCTATACCACAGCCATGGACCCTATACACCCAGCCCTATACCCTATACCCCATCCCTATACCCTATACCCCAGCCCTATACCCTATACCACAGCCATGTACCCTATACCCCAACCCTATACCCTATACCCCAACCCTATACCCTATACCCCAGCCCTATACCTCAGCCCCCAGCCTCAGCCCCATACCGCAACCTCAGTCTCAGCCCCATACCCATACCCCAGCTCCATAACCCAGCCTCAGCCTCCAGTCTCAGCCCCATACCCATAACCCAGGCCCATACCAAGCCCCATAACCCAGCCTCAGCCCCAGTCCCCAGCCCCCAGCTCCATAACCCAGCCCCAGTCCCCAGCTCCATAACCCAGTCCCCAGCTCCATAACCCAGTCCCCAGCTCCATAACCCAGTCCCCAGCCCCATAACCCAGCCCCAGTCTCAGTCCCCAGCTCCATAACCCAGCCCCAGTCCCCAGCTCCATAACCCAGTCCCCAGCCCCATACCCAAGCCCCATAACCCAGCCCCCATAACCCAGCTCCATAACCCAGCCCCCAGCTCCATAACCCAGCCCCATACCCAAGCCCCATAACCCAGCCCCAGTCCCCAGCTCCATAACCCAGTCCCCAGCCCCATAACCCAGTCCCCAGCCCCATACCCAAGCCCCATAACCCAGCCCCAGTCCCCAGCCTCAGTCCCCAGCTCCATAACCCAGCCCCCAGCTCCATAACCCAGCCCCAGTCCCCAGCTCCATAACCCAGTCCCCAGCTCCATAACCCAGTCCCCAGCCCCATAACCCAGCCCCAGTCTCAGGCCCCAGCCCCATAACCCAGCCCCAGTCCCCAGCCTCAGTCCCCAGCTCCATCCCTGCAGACCCAGAGCATGTGTTCAGTATTAAGCCAATTTACCTTCAGAGAGGCGCCGCCAGGCCAGCCTGGCTCCAAACAATACCCTGAGTATGAAGAGCTGTCGAATCAGCTTCCCGGAGGAAAAGTGCTGGGCAAGGGGACAAGGCATGGTGTAGGGCTGCACAATGAATCAAAGTCACATCTAAATCGCAGTATTGACATGAACAATATCCATATTCGGAAGAGAGTCATGTAGGATGCAACACTCAGCCACGTGTAATGTCCCGTTTTTATAGTGTACTCTAATGTCATCTCTCTCACTCTCTTGTGGCAGCTTCCCACACACCCCACCCCGTCCCACACCCCGTCCCACACACCCCACCCCGTCCCACACACCCCACCCCACCCCCCCACCCCCGTCCCACACACCCCACCCCGTCCCACACACCCCACCCCCCACACCCCCCACCCCGACCCACACACCCCACCCCATCCCACCCCCCCACACACCCCACCCCCCACCCCCCACCCCCCCACACACCCCACCTGTCCCACATCATTACTGAGTAATGATAACTAGGCTATATACAAGGAGTACCAGTACTGAGTAATGATAACTAGTCTATATACAAGGGTACCAGTACTGAGTAATGATAACTAGGCTATATACAAGGAGTACCAGTACTGAGTAATGATAACTAGTCTATATACAAGGGGTACCAGTACTGAGTAATGATAACTAGGCTATATACACAGGGTACCAGTACTGAGTAATGATAACTAGTCTATATACACAGGGTACCATTACTGAGTAATGATAACTAGTCTATATACACAGGGTACCAGTACTGAGTAATGATAACTAGTCTATATACAAGGGTACCAGTACTGAGTAATGATAACTAGTCTATATGCAAGAGTACCAGTACTGAGTAATGATAACTAGTCTATATACACAGGGTACCATTACTGAGTAATGATAACTAGTCTATATACACAGGGTACCAGTACTGAGTAATGATAACTAGTCTATATACACAGGGTACCAGTACTGAGTAATGATAACTAGTCTATATACACAGGGTACCAGTACTGAGTAATGATAACTAGTCTATATACAGTAAAAGGGGTACCAGTACTGAGTAATGATAACTAGTCTATATACAGTAAAAGGGGTACCAGTACTGACTAATCATAACTAGTTTATATACAGTAAAAGGGGTACCAGTACTAAGTAATGATAACTAGTCTATATACAGTAAAAGGGGTATGAGTAGTGAGTGATGATGTGCAGAGGTACGAGGTAGTTGAGGTCGATATCACAAGAGGCTGCTGAGGGAAGAACGGGCTCATAATAAAGACCAGAACGGACTCATGATAAAGACCAGAACGGACTCATGATAAAGACCAGAACGGACTCATAATAAAGACCAGAACGGAGCCCATGATGAAGACCAGAACAGGCTCATGATAAAGACCAGAACGGGCTCATGATAAAGACCAGAACGGACTCATAATAAAGACCAGAACGGGCTCATAATAAAGACCAGAACAGGCTCATGATAAAGACCAGAACGGGCTCATAATAAAGACCAGAACGGGCTCATGATAAAGACCAGAACGGACTCATAATAAAGACCAGAACGGACTCATAATAAAGACCAGAATGGGCTCATAATAAAGACCAGAACGGGCTCATAATAAAGACCAGAATGGGCTCATGATAAAGACCAGAACGGACTCATGATAAAGACCAGAACGGACTCATGATAAAGACCAGAACGGACTCATGATAAAGACCAGAACGGACTCATAATAAAGACCAGAATGGGCTCATAATAAAGACCAGAATGGGCTCATAATAAAGACCAGAACGGACTCATGATAAAGACCAGAACGGACTCATGATAAAGACCAGAACGGACTCATGATAAAGACCAGAATGGGCTCATAATAAAGACCAGAACGGACTCATAATAAAGACCAGAACGGGCTCATAATAAAGACCAGAACGGACTCATGATAAAG